>NW_021163541.1:0-39917 GCF_004324835.1 Dendronephthya gigantea | reverse complement strand
ATTTTGTCTCCTATATCTTTTTGCTACTGGCTTGGCGGTAGGAAAGATATTCAATTGTCTGATGATGGAGTTAAATGCCTCAAATCTAAGGTATGAAAGCATTGTATATTTTCATATATAAGCATTAAGAGCAATTAAGCTAAGATGTAGCTTTGATATAGTATTAAGAGCGACTATGTAAGCTAAGATGTAGCTTTGATAGAGTTGATAGAGTTATAAATACCTTTCAGTGCAGAAACCAATAGGTGGTCCATAGTTCCTCATGTCATCCTGTAAGTGCAGCAACATATGGAATTTTTGTTTTTGCATAAATTCAGGATGTACTTCGCTGATGCACTCAATTGTTTGCTCCATCAGGGCGGTGATGTTGTCCATGTCCTGAATGTCAACTTCTGATCCATATGCCATGGCAAACATCTAAAAGAATACATATATAAAATTATAGAGTATTGTTTTCAATCAACGGATGTGTTATTCATTTCTGGTATCAGTTAAGGTGTCTTAATCAATTTTTTTATATACCAGGAACTGTTAAATAGTATAAGCTCACACACACAAGTTATTTTATTCTATTTTAATGTCAAATTCCAGTTCCTAAAAGCGCAAGCTTTTTTACAAAACAATAGAAAAACCTAACACAACGTTCGGGGCGTCCGTGTTCAATCTTAAGGGGCAATTCTGCCCCATGCTTCTGAGCGCCCCGTAACATCTCCCTCTTTCTGAGTTAAACATAAACGTTTTTCATCATACTTATATTAGTTTTCAGTCACGTAGTCTTCAAGATATGCCGGTCTACGTGTTTGTCTATTTGATGTTCTCACTGTGCTCCTGGGAGTGGTGTGCTCTACAGGTGGCTGAGGAATTGGTTCTTCAGATTCAGGCTCCTGCTGCTGGCCTGGTGTATCCTGCTCTTGCACTGGCAACTCTCCGTCTACATCTGCTTCTGAATCGCCTAGCTCTGCAGTTTTCCGGATATGCCTGCGATTTCTTCTATAGTTTCCTCCATCATCAGTTGCCACAATATACGACCTTGGACTAACAATCGCTTTCACCGTCCCTTTCCTCCACCTATCCTTTCCTTTCTCGGGCATCATACGAACCGCATCACCGACCTTGAGTGGTGTAAGCTTCTTGGATCCTCTATTGTAATAGTAGGCTTGTTTAGCTCTTGCCTTTTTCAGCTCTTGCTTTGTTGAATGCGTACAGGTGGGCTCAAGCAGTTGGCGCGAGATTGGAATTTGGGATCTTGTTCTCCTGCCAAACAATCGTTGGGCGGGCGAGGTAGTCATACCTTCCGATGGCGTGTTCCGGTGTTCTAGTATTGCCAGGTACGGATCTGCTTTCGCATCCAACGCTTTCTTCATAATTCGCTTTGCTATCTTCACAGCACTTTCCGCTTTCCCATTCGATTGAGGATATCGAGGCGACGAGGTCACATGCTCGAATTCATATCGTGTGGCAAAATCCTGAAACTCGCGGGAACTGTATTGAGGACCGTTGTCACTGACTACCCTCTCCGGTATCCCGTACCGTGCCATGTGTGCCTTTAATTTGTGGATTACTTCAGTGCTGGTCTTCGAGTACAGTCTATCCACCTCTATAAAGTTAGAGTAGTAATCTACTGTAACAAGATAATCTTTGTTTCCAAACTCAAACAAGTCTGTTGCAATCGACTCCCATGGACGCGTTGGGACTGGAGAACTCATAAGAGGTTCTTTCTGGTTTATTGTTCGGTACTGCGCACAAATATTGCACTTTGCGATGAGATCCTCAATGTTTTTGTTCATTCTGGCCAATAGAATACTTCCCTGGCTCTTCTGAGTGTAGCCTGTACCCCACCATGGTTGTAGTGAAGTTTCTCTTGCATTTCAGCTCTCAATCCTTCTGGCACAATCAATCTCTCGCCTTTAAAGATAACTCCATTTTGTACGGTCAACTCGTCGCGAAACGGGTAATACACTCGTAATGCTGGAGACACCTCATTCTCTGTGTTTGGCCACCCTTCTTTCACAATTCTCACCAGTGCCTGCAGGTTGCTGTCTGCCGCTGTGTGCTTTTAATTTGGGCTAGAGTAGTTTCTCTTACTGCTAGATTCTGCAGCATGTCAATTTGCTCTACTTCTCTTTCCGTTATTGATCTTGTGTCCTGCATGATCATCACTTCCTCGGTCTCTCCTGGTCCTTCGACATTTGGCTGGTGGGAAGTTGCTCGACTTAGCGTATCTGCCATAAACATAAGTGGTCCCTTGTTGTACACGACTTCGAGCTCAAACTTCTGGAGTCGTAGCATCATACGTTGTAGGCGCTTTGGTGCACTTAGTAGGCTTTTTTTTAGGATTGACTCAAGTGGTTTATGATCTGATTCTACTTTTACGTGTCGACCATACAGATAACTTTCAAATCTCTCCATCCCATACACGATGTCCAGCATCTCCTTCTCTATCTGAGCGTACTGTACTTCGGTTGGTGTTAACGACCTTGACGCATATGCCACTGGTTGGTTGTTCTGTAACAGGCAGGCCCCAAGACCATTCATGGATGCATCACACTGCAGGACTGGCATTACATCAGGGTCGAAGAACCGTAGCACTGGTGGTTCTGAGAGCATCTGTCGGATTTCCTCCAACGCTTTCCCATGCACATGCTTCTCCCACCGGAATTCATGTCCGTGCTTGATCAGATCACGTAGAGGTGTAGTGATCTCAGCTAACTTAGGGGCGAACTTTTGCACATAGTTCACCATGCCAAGCAATCTCTGTACTCCCAACTTGTCTGTGGGGGCAGGCATGTCTCTGATGGCCTTCGTCTTCTCGGGGTCGATCTTCAGTCCATTCGATGTCAGACGATGGCCCATGTAGCTAACCTCTTCGAGTCGAAGTTGAATCTTGTCAGGGTTGAGCTTGAGACCCTTCTCTCTACACCGTTCCATCAAACCCCTGAGGTTCTTGTCATGGTCGAGATATGCCTCTTCATCTGTCGCACCACTGCCATAAACAAGAAGGTCATCTGCGATGACTTTGACTCCAGGTAGACCCAACAAGATATCGTTCACACGTCGTTGAAACTCTTCAGGTGCGGGTGATATGCCGAAGGGCATTTGCAACCACCGATACCGACCCCATGGAGTGCCAAAGGTTGTTGCATATGAACTGGCCTCATCAGGCTGGATATGCCAAAACCCGTTCTTGGCATCAAGGACTGAGAAACAGCGAGCGTGGGCCAAATCCGGTAGGATCTCATCAATGGTGGGTGAAGGGTAATGGTTACGCTTGAGGGCTTTATTTAATGGTTTGGGGTCAATACACAAACGGATGTCCCCATTCTTCTTGACTGTAACAACAATAGCCGATATCCAGGTCGTCGGCGTATCCACTGGAGCTATGACATTCGTGTCAACTAGTCGGTCAAGCTCTGCTTTGAGTTTGTCTTTTACAGCCAGTGGAATCCTTCGTGTTGGGAGCTGGACTGGGGAAATAGTTTCATCAATCTCTAGATGCAGTTCCCCTGGTAAAGTTCCTTGACCTTGGACTGTTCCAATACTCCTTAATGAGATACTTTTTGGTGATAAACTTGGGTGCATCTTTGACGCTCGGCGTAGTTGTAAAAATGTTCTCTTTGTTAACAACAAGTAAGTTCATGAGCTGACTGGCTTTAGCCCCAAGTATGGACTTGCAATTCTCTTCCACAACCATAAACTCTATGCTGTACTTCTTGTTATTCTTAGGATTGATAACTTGGAGCCTTGTCTTTCCAATAGGCTTCACTTCTGACCCATTATACATTACCAGAGTTGTGTTTGTCTTCACCAACTTCTTCTCGATAGGCTTTTGGAAACACCCTGCCAGTGTTCTTTTAGATAGTACGTTTACTGTTGCTCCACTGTCAAGCTGGAAACTTTCAAGTGTTCTGTTAATCATCAAGGAGGCACTTGGTTTGTGGGTGTATTGATCAGAGTTAACAGCACCCACCTCTTCTTTGGTCTCCACCAGAGCTATATACTCTCCTTCTGACGAGTCTGTATCCGTATTGATGCCGGATACTGGCTCTCTTTTGGTCAATGGTCTTCTCTGAGCATTGCAGACGACTGCGAAGTGGTTCTTTCTTTTACACTGTGAAAGCTGGGCATTTGAATTTATCTCTGAGATGAGATTTACTGCAAAATTTACACCTTATTAGCCCTTCGTCAGCTCTTTTCTCAACTGGCTTCCTCTGCTCTTTGTGCTGTTCTTTGCTAACAGCCAACACTTTCTCATCTTCAGCTTTCATCGACTCGAGTTGCTTCGCCGTCTTCTCCCAAGACCGAACTATATCTATGCTTTGTTGCAGGGTAAGCTTTGAGACTTGCAATAATTTCTTTCGTGTGGCGTTGTCCTTAATACCCATAACAATACGATCTCTTATCAAGCTGTCTTCCAAATTACCAAAGTTACATGTCTTGGCTAATGTGCGAAGGACTGCGAAGTAAGCATCGACCGTTTCGTGTGACTCTTGATCTCTTTTATTAAAACAGTACCGTTCGTACGTCTCATTTGTTTCTCCAATACAATACTTTTCCAACTTACTTACAACAACATCGATGTCTTTTCTCTCTTCTTCATTCGCGAAATCCAAACCGTCCAAGACATCCAGAGCATCAGCTCCAATGCACGTCAACAAAGTCGCTGTTCGCAGCTCTTTGTTTGTACTAGGGTCACTAGAGTCCCGCAGCCGTGCGGCAAGTTCGTAGTTGCGCCAAGCACGATAAAACCGTTTCCAATTCGTTGCCAGGTTACCGGTCATGGCCAGCTGAGGTGGCATTGGCAAATTCACCGGAATTTGCACCACTTTAACCTCCTGAGAAGGCTGAGATGCCGTTGAGGTTGTCGCTTGCTCATGGTCCGTCATATTTTCAATCAGACACGATCTTCTGAAATACTTCACTCGTAATTTTAACACAAGCTCCTGGAATGCTTCACACGATAAGTCTTCTAAGCGATAAGTAACTGTTTACCTCACTCCTGGTACCATGTTAAATAGTATAAGCTCACACACAAGTTATTTTATTCTATTTTAATGTCAAATTCCAGTTCCTAAAAGCGCAAGCTTTTTACAAAACAATAGAAAAACCTAACACAACGTTCGGGGCGTCCGTGTTCAATCTTAAGGGGCAATTCTGCCCCATGCTTCTGAGCGCCCCGTAACAGGAACGTGTGTACATGAAACACAATTTGCAATAAAATACCAAAGCGACAGCATTGGAACAAACTTGTCTTACTTCACTGATGTACAACCAAACTTCCAGTTCTGCTTCCGCAATTATTCCGTCGAGAATAAACACTGAAAATAGTCGGACGTACGAAAGATGACGAACATACTGGTTAGCTGGAAAACACAGACACTGACACACTGACACTGACACACTGACACTGACATGGAAAACGCTACTACCTTCAACTACATGCAACTACCTTCGAAATTCAAACGATATAAATGAAATCTTGATTTTTATTTATACCAATCCGAAAGCAGCGAAGAACGCGCGAGCGAGTATGTTCGTCATTTTTCGTACGTCCGACTATGGCCGAAGATGGACGGACAAACACACGGACCCACAGACCACAGACACTTTTCAACTACATAGTGGTAAGCCGCGTATGCGCAGCGGCTACCCACAAAAAATGAGAAAAAACAACAAATTTAAGGTTTTAGTATAGTTTATAAACTAAAAAAGAAAAAAATATTGACACAAACTAAAAAAGGAAAAAAATATTGACACAATACAATTATAAAATATGTGAAGGGAGTTCAAATCCGAGAGGGAGGTCACAGTGAACTCTATATATATGGAAGGCTCGCTCCAGTTCAAAAAAGTATTATATGGGTCAGAATCTGGGTACATAACCATGCAAATTAATCGCCTGCATTGGCATCTACCGCAGACCAGTGATCAAGCAGGCGCAGCAGGACCTAACCAAGATGGCGGAAAGTTCGAAGAAAAAAAGGACGAAGCCTTGGAAAACTGTTGTTATAAATGGTAAGAGGAAATATATATTTGGAGAGAATCTTGCTAAAGATCAGTCAAAAGTCCGAGCTCCACATCGGATAAGTACCTCGCAAATGGTTCGTGAAGATCGGTCTACATCTTCCACAAATATTTCCCTGACGGAGTCGGAGTGTCATTCAGATTCTCAACCACAATTTTCATGTGATCAGTACGATGAAAATACAACGCCAGAAGTCGTTATTGATTGTCAACCTCCTCATTCATCGCTGGTGCAAAACACTGAAGCAAATGTGGAAATTGCCTATGCTACTGAGCTTTCTAGGTTAGAGATGGTAACTGTAGTAACCAAATGCGCATTTGTATTGCCCGACTTTAACGTCGAAAGTAAACGAATAAAGGTAAGAGCACAATGCAATGAAATAAGGCAAGTGTTGCTGATCATTAGCATCTTCATTGAGAGAACAAAGCTCTTTATCTTGCTTAATACTTATATATAGTTAATATTTCAATACTGGATGATATATAATTAAACCTGTATTTACATATTAGTTATTACAATATGTATACTGTTAGAGAATAAGAGAGTTTGCAACATGGCTGGCAATAATGATTAATTACAAAATAACTACCAATTATTGTGCTGAAGGAAATGAACTTCATTGTGGTACACAGAAGTGTCTGGCTGCTACTACCTACCAATCAGTATGATTGGCTATACAGCTGTTCATGCTCACCTAGAAGGAGTCAACTGCTCTCTGGATTGTCAAAGTTATTACAGCAGGAACCATCCCGTGAGTACACAACATATACAGCCATATGTTGCATCAGGGATGAACAATGTTGCGCTGCACTCTATAAACAGTATTGTTAATGTTGTTGAACCTTGTTGAATCATCAGTGTTGATGCAATGTTGTTGTGACAAGTTGCAACAGCATTGATATCTCAACAAGTTTCAACAACATTGTTAACAATACTGTTCGCAGGATGCAGCAGCACAACATAGTTCACTCCTGTTTTTAACAATGTGCATCAACATGGTGATTTTTAGGTGTGCAGTAAAATAATATGATATCAAGGAGTGGCAATTGTTGCTACTCAATGGCATCAGATAGTTTTATTGGTCAGGGGAAAAAGTATATCTGGATGCATTGTTAGTAAATTTGTAAGATATAGAGGTGTTCAGTGATGTTTAGGTCCTGGTATGTAATGTTTAGGCTCATAGGGTCAAAATTTTTATCCTTGAGATTGTGAAAACAGCCTATATCTACCTCTTCCAGTAAGCTGATCTGTAAAAATGAGTACACATTTTTATAAATATTATATATCTGTGAGTATAAATATTTATAAAAATGTTAGTTACCCATTTTCTCCAACCCAACCCCTCCCCCCACTCCATCCTCGCATGACACTAATAATAAGTTTTATTCTATAATGATATTTTGAATATGGTTAGTCTGGATTTAGTGAGGAATTCACATTTGTGTGTGGTGCATTGCAGACAAAATCTTGGTTTAACTTAATTTAGATCTCCGTAATTCAGTGTGTATTCACATAAAAGCAATATGTCACTTACTTCTGGATTATGACTCACAACATGGAATTACTCCAGAAGAACAAGAAAAAGAAAGTTCAATGAATGACCATACATATAAGGTAATTAAAGTAATTTTTATGTTTTCTTTCTACATCTAATTCTGTTGTACAAATTATGTATTTATTTATTTATATATTATCAGTATGATGTTATAAAGCCATTAAACGTCGCTCTTTCCAAAATGGACCAGAATCTGTTCTCCCGGAAGTTATGGACGATGAAGGAAAGATGTTTTTAGCTCTTTTCCCCCTTTTCCGGCCCTAAATGATGAACCATGTCAGTTATGTGGGAATAATTTTAGAGATGAAGATCCGAGAGACAAATAATCTTGGTATATTAAATCTGTCAAATTGTACGGAAAGAGGAAAATCTTTGACTGTTTAGGTATGCTAGTATTGATTACAATTTGTTCTTTATCTTGTTATTCTAATATCATTTACAAAATTTTCAGTTTAAGTTTAAATTATTAATATTTATGCAAGCAATAATCAAAACCAATACATGTAAACTGATTGTTTTGAGCATGAGCGTACATGGAAATTTAAGCCTAATGCATGTTGCCATGCGATCGAGGAAGTAAAATGGTTTATGGCATTTTTCGGGATTTGTTTCAAGAATATACGCAACATGGTTTCTTATTTCTTCTCAGTGAAATTACATAATTAAGCTCCCTCAGAAATTTCAAAGAGAAAAAGCTTCAACTTCCGAGTTTCTTTTTTTGTATTTGCTACTATAAAGACATGATTGACGTCTTTGGAAAGAAGGGTATTATCGTTAATGTCTTTTTTATAGTTTACAAACGGCCATGCTCGGGGGAAAATTGCGTGAATGAATTGATGGTTATTCTTACACCGTACTGAACATGGGAATTACCTAATATCCTATGAAGTTCTAAGGGAATACATGTTCTTGTTTTTGAAAGGAGGGTTATAGTCATTGATATGCTTAATTGTTATTTTAGGTAATAGGATTGTTAAATCTACATCTTAGATTTACATTAACATTTTAAAAGCGTATTTTAAGAATTGTATCATCACCCCAGCTCGCTCTTAATAAACTTCACATCATATCACTGGTTGGTGAAGATTAAAAGTGCTCGTGTTCTTCCGAACGTTTGACAAAAAGTTACCAAGCAGCCTTGTACATGTAGATCAATTTAGCTTAATGTATTTTGTTTACAGTGTATCCATGAATACGTATTACCAGTCATGGGCGTTGTCTCTAGAGTCTTCTTTGAACATCAATTTAAACGATACGCTAAAATATAACCATTGGCGATCAGCATGGTATGCGTTCTTGCAACTTCTGGACATTGATTTCACAGATGGTTTTGAATGCCCAACGTGCAAAAGTGATCCCGAAATTATCATATGTATACAAGCTTGGCATATAGAAAGAACTTATGTTCAACTCTACACATCCCATCCACTACTACAACGGCACAATCCGGTCATGGAAGATAAGTATTATCAAGTTGATAAAATTTAATTGCAAAAAAATGTTAAGAATATAATGAAATCATACTTTGAATTTGTTTTGTTTGTTTTTTTACCAGGCACAGTAACAGAGTTTTTGTGAAATCGAAGGATACAAGAAAATCACTGAAGAGAGTTTGTACAGATGTATCCGCAATTGATATAAATGAGCTAAATACACTTCAATCCGAATTACACCAAAGTATACCGTCCCTGGCAAATTTTCTGGACTGGTGCCTTGCGATTTATGGTAATGAAGCCGCTTTTCCGATTGGTATTTCAAAGTTCATAAAGGACATTTCCTGTAATACCCCTATTTGTGCTATTCTCCCTCTTGATGAAGAATTACGACGTGTTTGTGACAAAATTAAAAGAAGTGTGCCTGTTAAAGAATTTCCGAGTGATATGGAATTGTTGCAAAGAAAGTGTCCTGCTTTATTTGGCATTTTCTCATCTTTAAGTGATTCATTTGCACCTGCAGAATTCATACCTTTGTTGACCGACCTGCTCAATATTGCTGACAATGCTTTCAAAGATTGTGAAGCACCGCAGGATGATTCTGTTGTAAATCCTTCCTCGCTGTTAGCAAACTTCCTTTCCCTAAAACCTGTTCGTGGCAGAGGGACATACGCTGCAGACAAAGGAAAGCAAACGTTTGAGAATCCATGCACGAAAAAGTCTGGAAGACATCCCACTCTTCTTCCTGGTATATTCCTTATTTTTTGTCAGCATGGTAAGTTCTCTTGTTAATGACTATTCTTTTAATTTTTGCTAACGCGCGATATCATATAATTGAAAACCAATTTTAAAACCCTTATATATCTTGGGTGTAAAAGCACCAGAATTCGCCATAATTTTGACGAGATCTTTTTTGTTATGGCTTATGAAAAACTGTAAAATGGTTATTAATACTATGAAATCGTGATAAGTGAAATATAAACCACATCAAACGAATGAATATATTGTACAGTATATCCTGCGCACAAGAATAAAGCAGCCTACACGATATTAGTTCTCACAACAAATTTATGATAATTTTTTCAGGTATAAACTATGGATACTCCGTAATGACTACTAACGAATCCCCAGATATGCCATTTACAATCTTGCGATCTCGATTTACACGAGGTAACACTGTGAACGTGTGATGGTTATCCTTAAGAAAATAGTCAAAGTGGTATTGCTCAGTTGCGGAAATTTATATTTATCATTTATTCCAAAGTACATACTCACATTACAAAAAAAGGTTCACTTTTCCTCAACTGACTTGTCATGTCATAAGACAATAACCTGCATCTTTTTATTAATAACAATGGTTTATCGCTCTTTTTGTAGCTCCTAGAGTCGTTGTATACGATAATGCTTGTAATTTGCATTCCTACTGTCTGAATCGTGATCCAACCTTTTTTAAAGACATGCAATTTTAGTAGATCGCCTTCACTGGGCAGATCACACAGGTAAGAAATAGCAACTGTATCCGTGATATCGAGAATTTATGCATGTGACTACTGCTTGTATAGGATGTGCGTGTATAGTATTGTACAGTGTACGCGCAGTATTTTTATACACTGTATTTATTCATTATCAAGGTTGTTCCAGCGCCTACCATATCTCTTGCTATCCTGACTATGAATATCTCAACAGTCAGATTGCCGAACAAAGCAACTCTAGACTGAAAAAAATTAAAGGACCCCTTTCTTATATGAATGACGAAAATTTCTCCAGACACTGTAGCTTCTACTTATGGTTCAAAAATAGAGAAATTATGATGAGAAATATTAACAGATGAATTAATAATTAGTGTAATAATGTAAATACGAAGGATAGTGACGTATAAGTGTCAGTTGAATGTGTATAAAACGTAACGCTTCAAAAATAAAGGGCTCCTTGTATAATTATTTTCATTATTAATCACCATGCATTCCTTTTCGGATGAAACACATGCACGGTATATTAAGATTGTAACATTTGATCCACCGCTTGCTATATGAGTGTTTCACACCAATACCCTATAGCGTAATAACCTCTATGAATTATAAGTTTGGTGGCACAGATTTCTTTAAGGAGTCAATATATCTTGTTTAGATTTACTTGACACAAGTTGTCATTCAATAAGAATATATACCGACGTATCAAATCTAAAACCATGCAACACATCCACTCGCAAAAGCATTTAGGAAGCCTGCAAAGTTGTGTCTGGGTAGCCGTTTAACTAATGGTGTGAGTTCGATTCTCACGCACAACGTGGGCTTTAGCCGCTATATATATGAACTTAAATTTTCAACGAACGTAACTAGTTTCTCGAATGAAATGACAAATCTGAATCATATTTCATGATATTAGAAAGCTTTTTTTACGAAACACCGTAAAAATGAACCATGGTTACATATACCCAGATTCTGGAATTATTAACCATGGGCTGATGAGTCTTTTACACTGAAATGTTCAACGGAAGTAACTAGTTTCTCGAATGAAATGACAAATCTGAATCATATTCTATGATATTAGACAGTATTTTTTACGAAATACCGTAAAAATGACCATGGTTAACTGTACCCAGATTCTGGGCTGGCATAACCTTGCATTTGGTTTCTGTGCCAATTTCCATGCTGAAACAATAAAATATTGGAAACTGTGATTACCATCATGCAAGCAACTTCATATTACCGTATTTTATTAACTAGATTCGTTCTGTTATACCCACCTACATTCTAACTCATTATTTCTAACATTCGTATTACCTTTCATCCTGTGGAGTGCTATCGTATCAGTTGTAGCTATAATGCGTAACAAGATACGCGTGCACCATGTAGTAAACATGATGCAGTCATTGTGAACCCTGGAAATGAAATGACGGTTTTTATACCCGAAGTATTGCAACAGAAACCTTATATGTTAAAAAAATGGAACTTTGCGACTTAATACTTACGAATGGTTACTTGTACCCAGATTCTGGAATTATTAACCATGGGCTGATGAGTCTTTTACACTGAAATGTTCAACGGAAGTAACTAGTTTCTCGAATGAAATGACAAATCTGAATCATATTTTATGATATTAGAAAGCATTTTTGATTAACTGTGAAACTACATTCTAACTCAGTAATTCTAACTTAAATAATTATGAACTGAAAAGCCTCAGATTGTGCGTGAGAATCGAACTCACACCATTAACATATAATGGTTGGCCAGACACAATTTTTAAAGCTTTTCAAACCTCTTCAAATAAAGTTTTGTTTTTTTTTCTATCGTGTGAACGTTCTTATCAACGCAACGCATACGGGCTTCGATAATTAGGGGGGGGCGCATAGTCAATTACAACTTCGATATGCGTATCAAGGAAATCGCTATCGAATATCATGCATGCACGTTCACCTTAGGGTTGTTGTATTAAACGAATCGAGTATATTGGAGTTAACGATTTAAATACCAAATATGGCTGTTTTACAACCAGCCCTTGAAAGTAAAATGCATTGTTTGGTGCACCATTTAGACCCCGTCCACACAAGTGCGAAAGAGAAAATCAACCCGTTTATACTATAGGCACCAATTCTTTGGTAAGGCACGTATTATACAAATATTTACCTGTATCATTTTTATTAATGATTGCGTTACTTATTTGCATGTACAAAGCTAACACAGATAAAACTGGCGGTACGAATTTCATCCGTGCCACACAAAAAACATCAGTAGTGTGAACAGGCAAAGTGCATGAAACGGACGTACACGGAATCAGAGATTGATCGTGAAGTGCAATAGGCAAACAATGTAAACTCGAAACGTTCATACAAAATACATCATACATACTATATCGTATGTACAAACTAACTATATAACCTAGTGTCTCAGTTTTATTTATACGTTCAATTGCGGACAGGAATGCAACTTGCATTTGGCATAGAACAACCATGCTCTAAAATAGTTTAGACCCTCTGCCTTGCGGATTACCTGTACAATAGCCTAAAAATAGTAATAGTTACACGCTCGAATCATTATTTGCACTACACATTAACTATTTGTAGTTAGAGCAAAGAGCATTCAAGAAAAGAGACTCAAATGTGAAAAGCGAGAGTGAAGGGCAAATGGAAGATTCTAAAAACATGGATTACCTCGGGAAGAAGCACATCTTGAAGGGTGTTAGCATCTTCAATCCGAATTCCATTTACAACAGGAAGATAAGCGTCAAATAGTGATTGTACCTGTGTATTTATACAATATGGTAGTAATAAATTGTACTGTACACTATTTTCTATAATTAAATCATCACTAACATGAAAACTTTGCTTTCAATGGTCACGAATGGAAGAATTTGATGAAGAATATATTAGCAGAGAAGAGAAAATACTAAATGAGTATTCGGTTACCATATTAGATGACATGACGGGCCCATAATCGAGAGACTTCAGATATATCTTCATGTCCTCTGAGGAAGAGATGGCATGAGAAGAAGCTCCTGCCCTCAAGTACGGAATTACGTTCCTCTTAAGGTTCTTTGCTATCATCTTAAAAATTACATGAAAATGAAAATTAACAATCATATAGTTCAGTGTGTTACCAAAATGACATGTCCATGTCTGGAAATCTTAAGACCTTCAGTTCTTTCTTTGATAAACATCTTTCGAACATGTCCATATCATTGTATATCTCCCTAAAGATTGAAGAGATAAAAATTTATTAGCAGTGAAGAACCTAGTTACAGATTTCCCTAGAACGATGAAAAAACTGCCCATAATTCAGTATATAACGTACGCATTTTTTGTAGTCATTTGATTAGCATCTCCAGGTAAAGCATCACAGCCACAACTAAATCTCTCCATTCTATTGATGTGGCGTATAGATTGGCCAAGGCAGCAGGCGTGATACCACTCCTGACACAAATCACATTGTGCCAAGTCTGGTTTTAAATTTGAAAAATGTAGGTTCATATTACTGTTGAACATGCACAATTTATATGGTGCTGCTCCACATTTCCAAGCTAACAAAGGCACAATGTGATTGTATTGATTACGTTGCCCATGCTCAACCGTAAGAGAACCCACAAGACATCTAATGCTTTTTTCTTCTCTTCCTCATTCTGCCGCTGCAAAGGCTCTACGCGACTGCGATAATGGTCGGCACCAGGAAGCAAACAAAACTGCCTGATCGGTCTTCTTAAATAATTGGAGGCCAAATACACCTGTAATAGCCCTGAAAATGAATAAAACAATGAAATTATACTAGTCAAGGATTCATGTCTTGTTGGCTTAGCCACCTCCGTACGTCATTACGCCCACGAATAATTTACCATATAAGGGGAACGGCAGAAGATCTCTGATATAACGCAAAATTGATGTAAATGAATGTGATCATACCACTGTCCCTAAAATTTCTGAATGTTTCCTTAACTTCAGAAACATAACTTTCATGAACAACCTCCATAATTGTGGTTTCAGACGTGTCTTCTGTACTGCAAACAGTTTTCGACCATTGCAAAGCATCATCAAACGTGATACACTGTTCAAATATCTATAATAAACAACATGTTCAACAAGATCGTTTTTCAAACTCATTATAAACCGTTTTCATGGAGCGCATGTCGTTCCAAATTTTGTTGTCATGCTGTCAAGTTTACATAATATATTTGTCAATATAATTTTATTAACCTTTCAAATGCATTAAAACTGAACGTCTATTACTTCACTGACAGCACAAAGATAAATATCTCAACTACAATGTACATGAAACTCTTCTGAAGTGCTATGCGTTTTTCGTGATAAGCTGACGCCCTTTTATATTCGCCGCGTGAAAAAGGATGATCACACAGTACCTTAACAATAAAGTCTTGTGCAATAACCACCCCGTTTAGGGCAGAGGCCAAGCGAAGAAAATTCTGTTTGCTTTCATTCCCTGCCAGATGTATGGAAAGAGTACACCAAAAGCAATTACCAAAAGAACTCGCTTGGAATGGTTCTAACTCCGTTCCATCCTCACACAACATTGTATTGAATGGTGGAATGAAACTATAAAGTCTGGAAAAAAAACTCATTTGAGATGATTTTAAACTTCCACTCAACATAGTTAATACTAGCCCCTACTGCCTTTTTGCCCCTGTGCTTGGCATTACCTTTTATCAAGCCTTTCTAAGCCAATGTAGTTATGCGGATATGGCTCATGTATAGCGGCTTCATCGTCACCGCACATCTTTCCAATTATAACGGGGGCACATATCTCAAGAGCCCTCCAGGATAACTTTTGACAAACAGACAAGACATTGCTGCAGTATTCTTCATCAGAAAAGCTCATTGTACTCTAGAGATATAATGAATAATAAAAGGCACTTAAATTTATCATTACTGTACAAAATTTCAAACATTTATCATAAAAATAACAATGCAAATGAAGTTCAAAAAAAGGAAAAATTCAATGGTCATTTGTTACAGATTAACCACAGGTGAGGGTGTACTGCAAGTACTAGGCATCTTAGTGGGAGTCTCAACCATAATATAGAAAACCAATTAAATTCCTCTACAAAATCATGCTTGTAAGACTATACAATAATTTGATTTAGCTACATACGTTTTCTTCATTTTCTTTCAAAATATTCTCCATTAACTCTACCTCCTCTGGTAACAAGTTACTATCAGCCGCTGCAGCAAAGAAAGAATTTTCGACTGAATTACCCTGAGGCGGTATATGTGATGGTCCTGCACCTGGTTGCACACTGGATTCATACCAATCTCGGTATGCGAACAAAACCAATGCCAGCACTGCAGATTTCATTTTTGGTCCTGCTGCAGACTTGTTACTTGGATTTCTCCAAATAACATCCTCTGGCCACCACTGGGGCTTGTAACCTATTTAATTCGAGTTCCTGTAAGATACAGTGATAGCACATTAGTATACCACTAAAGGTTTACCATTAATATAATAAACAATTTTTTCAAAGAAAAACAGTACCAAAAGTTACTGAATCTTGCACTGCAGATGACACAAACTTCCTCAGAGTTTCAGTATTTAACTGGGTGTAATCACTCATGATAGGTATGCTTGGTTTTACAGAAGGATGTGATGTTGATGGCACATTCTGTCCTGTTGAGAATAGAACAATTGTATTATAATCCAAAAGTTTTATCCAGGAGTGGTGCCGGTATTGATAATCAACTGAAAATAACCTGAAAAATAGCACAAATGACCATACATACTGTACCTGTCACTCACTTTTCTTTTTTGTTAAATATTTACTAATGTTTCATGTTAGTATGTTTGAAAATTACTTTGTTAGTCAGCCTAAATCAGCAAGAAAATTTGTCCAATAAAAAAGGCAAATTTTACCAATGTCTACAGTATCTCTGACATGCTACAATAATATAACATAGAAACAAGGTCATTGGGTAAAAATGCCATGGTCATTTTCATCATTTTGTTGATAAGTGTATATATCATATGATGATTAACATTAACATATATATCATATGATTATTAACATTTATTACATACGTGAAGAAAAAATCTGCAAAACAGATCTAGAGAACTTTTCACCCACAGATGGATCTTCAACAAAACTGGTGAAGACTTGTTCAAGATTAGGAGGACCTAAATAAATTGCATAGGGTGTGCATCATGTTCCAGGTTTGTTTAGACTAGGAACATTACTTAAAAAAATGTTAATAGTTTTGGAATTCTTTTTATGACTGACACAAAGAATGGAGTGTACCATTTTTCCAGTACAAAACTAATGCTGGAACTTTGCTTCTTTCATACCATTCACTGACCTAAAATTTCACCAGAACTATATATATATATATATTATATAATATATATATATATATATATATATATATATATATATATATAATTATATATATATATATGCATATTTGCATGCTACTGCTGCAATATTTTATTATTTGCTAGATGCATACCACACGTTTCAATGAACTTGATGTTCTATAGTCTATCTTCCTCCGTTTGTTAGCATCTTTTACAAATTCAACTTACATGTATAACACAAATTATCAAAAAGATAGTGACATGTACATTGTAATTACCACAATTGACTGAAAAAGGACAAGAAACACATAGCAAATGCATGAAATTTTGATGTGGATCTACCAATTAGTACTTTCTTAGCAATTTTAAGTGCACTTTCTTGGCAATTTTGGATCTCCAAAGAAATGAAACTTGATCAACTTCATCCGCCATTTTGAATACAACTGCGTCAATGAGTCATCATGCATGCGTCGATACATATATTAATGGTTAAATTTGCATGGTTATATACCCAGATTCTGACCCATATAATACCTCGTTCAAAGTGTGAAACCAAACATGGCGGATCATGAAGGCTGCTTGGGCACAGTTTAAGGTGCCTCCCTACAGTAATTTAGAATTTTGACGTATTTCGCATGGTTTTGCGCTTTCATGCGTTTACGTTTTGTTATTTGTTAACAGAGGGTTAAGCGCGGCGTGTGATGTGTCTGGACATTACACGTTCTAAGTATCTATAATAAATTCGAACGATGCTGCTGTTTCCAGGCAACAATGACGTGAAATATAACGTACATTTTTTGTTGATTTTTCGAAGAAATCGGTAATATCTTTTTTATCCTTCGGTAAATTTTTTTAAAATTTTTTGTGGACATTCTTTGCCTCTCGCGACATAAAATATCAAATTTTAAGGGAGAATTGTAGGATAAGTTTTCGTGATATTTGAAAAAAACTATTACGAAAAATCATATCTGTAGATATTTTTTAAATTTGGATATTTTTTTCTACACTCCTTGATTACTAATTCTGCTGAGTTTTAAAAAAATTCACCGAAGAATACTAAAATTATTCCCTTTAGTAAATTGTAAAAACTTACGCGGCCAAGATAGAATTTCAATTCGACAACATCGCTATCTGCGCATGTCATTATCTGTCGCGTGGTGATCTCGCGCGAAACTATTCCTCGGCGGCCATACTGGCTTCGAAGTGCTGTATGATGGATAGCAGAATTCGTTTTGTTTTTGTGACCCTTGGCTTGTTGGAATCAATTTGACTTGTCGGTGGGCTGGATAGAACTCCAATCAGTTCTTTTCTACCAAATTTGTCGTAAAGATCAGTGTAACTCAAGCCACTACCTGCGATTTTCTCGGCCATGGCTTTGGTGACTCCTTCACCGTTTACGTGATCGTAAAGTTTGGTTTTAAACGTTTGTAGCAGTTGATGTCGTTTGGCTAAGTACTGACTGTCTCGATGTGCTTGTTCAAAGGGGATGGGTTTACAGTGCGAGATCAGCTCATTTTCTGACAGATTTAGCCGTGATGTAAAAAGGATTCGTTGCAAAGCTTTCACGTCCTCCAGGGCATCATGTGCGTCGAAGTGTCGATCGAACAAAGCCTCGTAAACAGCAGACTGATTTAAAGCACAACTATTTCCATCTCGATCTTTCAGTACTGACTGCTTAACCAAATGCTCGAATAACGTAAGGCTGTCACCAAACGAAATGCCGATGGATTGCATTTTTGCTAAAATGCTGTTGTTGCTATTTTGGGGTCCTACTAATAACCGACAACAACCGACAACAACCGACAACAACCGACAACAAGCTAAAAATTACTCACAGAAAGCTTATTATCATCGACAACGATAAAATAGACGCTAATAAAGGGTCTCTTCGACTATATTTGTAAAAAACAAGGTTAAAAAACACGAATTTCCCATCCAAAATTCCCGTCTTGTTGTTTTTGTATGCTTCCACACGCCATGACAATTTTCTTTCGTGCTTCCGCAGTCAAAAATTTAATTTCTTTGACTTTACCGAAGAATTTCCTTTAAATGCGAAAATTTTTTCGCGGGTCTCGGTCGGCAATTTTGCGGTTATTATTTCCTACGATAGGCCCTCAGGTCGAAAACGTCGAGAAGTGTTTTGTCTATTTTAGGCAGTTGTTATATTGTTGCAGTAGGCATTTCATGATACAAATTGTCTGTTATGACAGTTGGCATTTCTTGATACAAATGATTTTTGAATTGAAAAACGATCATTTTAGACCACGAGAAAACGCTCAAACGGAGAACGTTACTTTTTCCTTGCTTCGGCCAGGTTTCCCCCGCAACAATTAATTTTGCAACATTTTGTTCAAGTGAGAATCAAATTTAAAATATACAAATATTTATCGCAATAGATTTCTACTTTTCGTTAATGTTTATTTTTAGGTCTTTATATCATTTGGGCAAGCTATTTCTGGCACGCGCCTATTGAAAATTTGGGCTATTGTTGCACCGCTAATGTAATCCCGCTTTAGAAAACGGCGCTTTTGAAGTAATTACAGCCACACAAAATATTTTTGCGCGACAATTTTTAGCAAGTAAAACACAAAAATATTCCATTCATAGGGGTTTCGGAAAAATACATAATTGTTAAAAAAGTTTTTCGCTGTCGTAAATTCCGTCGGTTTGGGTGAAAGTCGGTTTGTAGACTGATACTGAAGTTATATATGACTCGCGTTATTTTTCTCATATGCTAATGCGGGTTCTAAAACTCGTTTAATGACTCACCCAGCTTATGGCCATTAGCATAACAATCTAAGTTTCAATGTTTTCACCTATATTGGGCTGATAAACATATTATCATTCCATCAAGCACTGCTTTGGAAAGCTTCTCACAAATCTTCTTCGCGGTAAAAAGTTTAAAGTTCGTTCAGTTTGATTAGAAAATGGCTCGAAAATCAGCTCGTGCTGGTAAAGGCAAATGGCGTTGCGGCACATGCGCTATGCAGTGCAACAACAACGCCGTTTTTTGTGAGAGTTGCAACACGTGGCAACATGCAACATGCGAGGGTCTTGGCAAATTTCAACTCGGTGTTCTCAATAAAATGACCGAAGATTATATATGTTCTTCGTGTACCCACATAAGCGGAGAATACGACTTTACATCTGCACTTCAACGTTTGGGAAAGGCTTCTATGACTGGTACTCTGGAAAGTTCCGTTAAAATGGAGATTATTCTTATGAGAGATCAGCCAGCGACGATTAGCTCCAGTGTCAAAAACGTGGTGTTGGGTAATCAGTCTGCAGATCCCGTGGCACTAAACATTTTAAGAAAATGTGGTGAGTACCCTAGTCCCCTATATTATAGTAGGAATTTATGTAATACATATTTTTGTAGTAATCAATCGCGAAAAAGTATAACTTATCAGTTTTGTAGTAATCATTCGCGAAAAAGTATAACCTATCAGTTTTGTAGTAATCATTCGCGAAAAAGTATAACTTATCAGTTTTGTGGTAATCATTCGCGAAAAAGTATAACCTATCAGTTTTGTAGTAATCATTCGCGAAAAAGTGGCGAAACATCTCACTATCTCGCGAAACATCAGAAGGACCACGTGGAAAAAATACCGTAGGAAATAATAACCGCAAAATTGCCGACCGAGACCCGCGAAAAAATTTTCGCATTTAAAGGAAATTCTTCGGTAAAGTCAAAGAAATTAAATTTTTGACTGCGGAAGCACGAAAGAAAATCGTCATGGCGTGTGGAAGCATACAAAAACAACAAGACGGGAATTTTGGATAGCCTCCTCCGCAGGCATCTCTTATGCATTTATATTAGGCATTTATATTTGGCCTGGGTTGGCTGTGTCGGGGAAGGCGAGGAAAAAAGTGGGAGAGATGCCTGCCATAAATCGACACAAGAATTTGCGAGAATTTCACAGAGTAATACTGTGAAAATGGCAAAAAGTAACTAACTGAAATGTTTTTGTTTATTTCGTTTTAAAAAAGTACAGACGATGCATGGCTTGCATACCGACATGAAGGCCGAATTTTATTTAAAAGTTGAATTCGAACGCATCTGACGATCTGTATATTTTTTGTCACTACAAAACACTATTCTTTCTATCTACTACCATGCAATAGATGTTTTAAATAAGGGTTAACCAGGAATACTTTAAAAGGAAAGGATTCCGTTCACCATTGCATTATAAAACGGAAAACACTTCCGAACTTCGGGGTTGTATATTTTTTTCGCCTTCGGCTTTGCCATCATGTAAAGGCATATCTTAAAAAACGCTGCTGCTCGCATTGTGGCTACCTTTATAGTATGATATTGTGGGAAAAGAAATATTAAAGGGTAATTCAAAATAGAGAATGATATTATGTCTTGGTAATAAGTATTTTACTATCCATGTCATGCATGTGTGCCAAGTTGAAGAGTTGTTTTGCTTTTCAGTCGGCATCACGTCACATGTACTGTAGTCTATATACACAGGGAAAATAAACCAAAAAACTCCGTTGTATATTTTATCTCCGATTGTTTCTGTCAACAGAGTTCTGCTAATTTTTTCCTGAGCTGTAAAATTGCTGTGAAATTTACAGCTTATCGATCGATAAATTGGTGTAAAATAATTTTAAATGAGAAATGTAAACATGGTGGTTGTTCGACCGTGACTTTTCAATAATCCTTGTCACAAAAACATAGATTTTGCACCAAATATATATCGCCAAATTTTGCACAAATAAGAGGAAGAAAAATGAAATAAATTTTCAAGACTTGAGACGAGATAGCTTGGAAAAAACTGAATTTTTACCTGAGTTTGTGTCGGCCTTTTCCATATTTCCCCGACGAAAGCAGCCGAAAAAATTAATGAAAACATCACAAAAACGCCTCAAATGAAAAGCAAAACTCCCTCATCTTAAAACTATGATAACAACGATGAAACCGAGCTTTAAAGGTATCGAAAAATATGTAAACCAAAGGCGAAAACCGGGCTATAACTCGGCGGATAGCTTTGTACGGCAAAAAATACAAATATTGTTTTTTGCATAATAAGCCTCGCTTCCAGTGTTGCCAAGTCAGTTTTCCTAAAAATCCCAATATAGCTCCCAAAAAATCCCAAGATTCCCTATTTTCCCCCAAAAAAATCCCAAGATTTTTTTCATTAGTTCCCAGGTCCCCTCATCAGGCGAAGTGTTCAGCCATGCACGTTAACCGAAGCCTGGCGAAATACTTGGTCTTGTATAAACGATAGGAAGAAACCTTCTCACTGATCTCAGCACTTAACTGCTGTATACTCTGTATGGTATATTAAAATATTTAGTGAATAACAGTTATACCGAGCAGGCAGATTAATCAGTATTACAACTATCATTATTAAAACATTATCTTGTCTCTATTCTAAAAAATCCCAAAAAAATCCCAACAGCCTTAAAAAATCCCAAGATCTTGGGATAAAATCCCAAGGTTGGCAACACTGCTCGCTTCCATGTTATGCGAAGGCGCGGTTACTAAGTTTCGCAATTGGTCTATCTCACGCAAATTTTTTTTCTCACTCCCCGACACAGCTAACCCAGGCCAAATATAAATGCCTAATATAAATGCTAAGAGATGCCTGCGGAGGAGGCTAAATTTTGGATGGGAAATTCGTGTTTTTTAACCTTGTTTTTTACAAATATAGTCGAAGAGACCCTTTATTAGCGTCTATTTTATCGTTGTCGATGATAATAAGCTTTCTGTGAGTAATTTTTAGCTTGTTGTCGGTTGTTGTCGGTTGTTGTCGGTTGTTGTCGGTTATTAGTAGGACCGCTATTTTGAAAAAGCACTGGGACATCGAAACGCTTGGCATTGTGCCCAACCAGAACTGTACAGACTTCGTTATCGGTCAATTTCTGACATTCACGAACCAAATCTTCTACATAGTGGAGAAATCGAAGTAAAGCTTCATCACAGGTGAGTGCATTTACAGGATTTGAATCTTTAAATAATGTTCGTTTGCCATCAACAATTCTCACTGTTAGATTGTTTACCCTCGATGCGTATTTGTCAACATTTTTATCTGGCAAAATATACTCTGCAAATTGCACGAGACCCTCTTTGTCTATAGCAGCCAATTGGCATAGCTCTGCATTCTTCCCTGTCGTGTTTGTCTCGACGTCGAACACAATAATATTGTAGAAAACGTGAGCCTTGTATTGAATAGGAGAACATTGTGGTCTTGGGGTATAAGGTTGGACAATTTCCTCATAGGCAGCAAGTGTATCTGCTGGTAGGTCAGGACACAAAATGACATCATGAGTTAGTTTGTTAGCTTGTGGGTTAGTAGCTGTTGGATATGTTAGGCCAATATTTGTCTCATAGGTTTTACCCTCCTTCCTTTCACTTGACAAAACACCATGTACTCGCTTTGTGTGAATTTCATTTCTTCGCTTTTTAAATTCGATTGTTTGTTTTCTTTTGATTCCACTGTCTCTTTTCCTTTTCATCTCATTCACATATCTTTCACAGTGAGTGCCAGGTTCAATCCCCAATCTCTCCAATGTTGTACACACATAACCATAGCCAACATTTGTTTGGGCAACAGCACATGCCACACGGAAGGCATTACTCTCACTCCCCCCATAATGTCGACTTTTAGGATTCTTTGACCCAACTGTGCTGTTGAAGGATTCATTTCTTTGGGAGTTAGCAATTGGAGCAAGCTTTTCCACCATAGCATCAGAATAGTACTGGCAAAAAATGTCTTCAAGGGCTTTCTTTAGTTCATTCCCTTGTAGGTCTTTCCCATGTGGTAAATATGCATGCTTGTGGGCAAGGTTGTCCTGCTTCCATTTGCACCATGACTCACTACACTCATTATGAATGCCAAAAGCATGGGGCACAATGCACTGCAAAGCCTGTTGCATTGACTTTGAATCACCCTTGTTTTGGTTAACAGCAACTGCAAAACATTTAACTAAATAGTCAATCACTTTAGTTGATAATGTTGAACAATTCGGGAATCTTTTCATTTTTGCAAGATTATGCAGCCTGGTGGTCAGTGATTGTTTAATGTGAATGATGTCACTAAACTTTTCTATCCCATAAGGCACTTGAGCGTGTAGATAACTTTCAGTTGTTGAGTCATCATCTCCAGTATAACTGTGATATTTTACATTGTGCTTTGTAATACCATTGAACAGTTCAACAGCAGCCATTGGCTCCATCGATTTTGATGAGCCGGTATGATTTTTCCTGCAATCATGTTTACGTGGAGTAGTATTTTGTTTCTTTGCATGTTCACAAATTCTGCATGTTTTTGTTTTTGTTATAAAATCCATTATTTTGCCTGTATGTGTGCCCATTGTAGCTGCTTGGCCAGTATATGAGTTGAATCCTTTTCCTCTTTTTTGCCAACCCATGTCATAACTACATGCAATGGGTAAAAGGTTATTCTCATCAGGTATTGATCCAATTTCAATTGCATGTTGCTTTTCTTGTTCTATAGTGTCAACACATGTTGCTCGAGCAACAGCTTCAACTGCTTTACCAACTTCTCGTTCTCATCTCTTAAATGTTGCTCGACTCATGGTTGGGATATTCATGACTGACAAGATTCCGCTCAAGTGTGTTTCACCAATTCCTGAATAAAGACTGGCTAAGGTCGCTGTGGAATTTATGTTGTATGACTTTGGACCAGCAACTCCTGACTTGTGAGCAGGTGATGTTTCAATGATGTTGGTTTCACCACAAAACTGACATTGAATACTTAGTTTGCTGGCAAGACCATAAAGATTCTCTTGTTGTACATTACTCAATGACAGTGGTCCTTAAAAGTTATAGAGTTATTTTATAGTTTTTATCTGGTTCAAATAATTGTTGAAATGTACATTTTAGCTGTGTACATGATTAAAAGAATTTGCCGAAAATGTGCTAACGCTTTTTGATTTTATGTTATATATTTAATGTATTTTCAACACTAAACCAGTATAGTGTTTAAAGTTTAGTAGTTGTCTGTGTTTTTATTACCTTTTGTACAAATTTTGCAATTGTTCAGTCCTTCTCGTAATGCATCCATGTCAACAATTCGGTTTCCATGAGGTAAATTCTCCCTTTTTGCCTAATTTCAAATGGTGGCATTCGTTAATTTTAAATCTCTTAAATACTTCAGTGGTATATAACTTCTGAAAACATTTCTTTGTGTATTTGCGAGGCCTACCGTGCTTGCTCTTGTATTTATATTACTTTTAGCAATGTCATTCGGCGCCGGTGTTGAGTCTACTACGACGTTTTCCTCGCCTGTACTTTCTTCTTCTAATTTTTTTAGCCAAGCATTTCGTCCTTCGTGAAGCTTTTCGATATTTCCTCTTTTTCTTTGAACAGTTTTTACAAATTTTCCAGACGATAGGCGATTATTATATCGAGCTGCCATGTTTGTTTTGAAAATTGTGGTCTACACGGCATTTAAAAATCCCGCGCTACTCTCGCAAAACGCGAAATTTTCCCGCATCGCGCGATTTACTCTTGTTTGCGTGAGCATTATTTAGTTACTAGTCCTAATTCTAAATTACTGTAGGGAGCCACCTTAATGATATACAGTTATGGAACTCGCGGCGGAATTCTTTGATGTTGCTGTCCCCCTGCCTACGCCATTCCACGCGCCACGCAAATTGCTCTGGCAAGTGTATTTTGACTCTAAAGTAAGGAGAAAAGGTGTTCGAAAGACGAAAAATGCTAATATTTTAAAGCTGGCTCTATCGATCTCCATTTTTGCGCCTAAATTTTAAAAACAAACGGTAAATGGTTGTGTTTTTGTAAAAAATATATGCGTTAGGTTAAAGAGGTAAGAAATACAAGCACGAATGATTTTCTTCATAAATATTAAGTTGATTGCCAACATCGTCGCCGATTATAAATTAGGCAGTTATTTTTCCATCCAGAAAACATCTGAGCTGATCTTAAAACAAGCATGATTGATGTGTTATTTCAACAATTCAAACACACGAAAAAATTTCTTTGAAAATAATTTATTTTGCCATAAAACTAGCAAAAACTACATTTTTTATTCGAATCTTGAACTTGAATTCAAAGGATTTACAATAAACAAATACAACTTTTACCTATATAATTATACAATACTTTTTACATGAGTATAAATCCAACTTCACACACAAATGGTAAATGCTAACAGATATTAATTTCAGTTCATACATGATTGTAATATTCATGAAGGACATGCAAATCAATTTCCAATCCAATCTAAAATAATTATGCAATTCTGTGTGGTTTCTATGAGAAGATTGAAAGCTATTTTCCACTTTTTGAATGTGAATATTTAATGAAAAATATAAATATTTTGTGCTCTGAAACTATAATATGATGAATGTGTCATAACCTTCCCTTTTACATTGAGTTTTAATGTTGTAGAATTAACCTTGCATGGATAGATTCAAGAACAAGGCTTTTTGTTGAGATTAATTACATGAATGAATTTAGACCAAGCCTAAATAATTTGAGCAGTTAATGCATAAGGGTAATATAAAAGCTTACCTATATATGAATAACATAAATTTCTTATACTGATATGCAAGCTATAATTCTAGAACCATTGTCTAACCTTGCTGCTGCTGCTAGATAATTCAGTTCTAGAATTTCCATTGGTACCGGCCCAAAGAGGGTCCGAAGAGTCCAAAGTGAAATAATAATACGCATAGGAGACAACATAGAGTTCACAAATATCAGTAAACTGCGTATACGTTGTAAAGCATTTTTTAATAGCCATCTAACTTGCTATCTTGAACTGTTGAACAGTAGAACTCAATGTCTTGATATGTCATCTGCTCAAAGTTAACTTTGAGAGATTGTTTTGCCATCTAGAAAAAAATATGACTGTATGTTGGCGAAATATAGTCATATAGACCTACATTTATTACATGAAATACCAAACCTTCAATTTTTACCTGGCAGTTCTTCTGGCAAGCTTCGTGTGAAAATCGCACTCCTCGTAGTTGTATTTCCCGTTTTTTTCCGTTTTAATTCGTATTATCGCAGTCATTTTTAATCCAAAAGGAGCAATGTCGGATGGATAAATAAAATTTGTCAAAAAAACGAAGAGCAAAAGACCCATGGCTTTAAAATTGCATTTTTTCTGCTAAAAAATCGAATTTTCCTTATTAAAAAGTGTAAAAACACTTGCCAGAGCCTAGCGCATGCGCATTAAAAACAGGGGGACAAGATTTGCCGCGAGTTCCACCTCTGTGTAGTACTCTGTGGCTTGGGTAGCGAACCAGTCCTCCACGAAGCATAAAATGCGCGAACCACGCGTGGAAAGTAATAACACGAATTATAAAACTATGACGAAAAATAAAAAAGCTAACATTTCGGACGTTACAAAGTTTTAAAATTACGAAGTTTTTAAAAATGAATACATACAATTTGTTACAAACTTACATAGCAATGTTATTCTTTCTAGAGAGGTAACTTATGCCGTATATTTGTGTTGTGTTTACAAAACTGACCGAGTTCAACTCCTACACGTTGCCGCCATTTTGAATTTTAACAGTTCGTGCGTGGAGGTCTTGTTCGGTACCCAAGCAGCCTTCATGATCCGCCATGTTTGGCTTCACTTTTTGTGGGTAGCCGCTGCGCATGCGCGGCTAACCACTATGTTATAGCTGAAAAGTGCTACCGTATACTTGGCAGTGCTGACCCCTCATAAAAAGACCCGAATTACACGAGAGAGCCCCTGCCATATATGGTGTATATAGCCTTATTTGTCACTTGCGTTTCTCCTGCGGTAATGCGGTTATCGGACGCGACAAACAGCCGTGTTAGTTCGTTTACAATTATAGACCAAAGATGTTTGGCACGTTTTAATAACTGGAGTTAGAAAGTTGAAATAGGACTAAGATGCTCTGCTTAATTTTAGCTAATATAAACGTCAATGTGAATATTACCGCGTTAGTAATCCAACAGCAACAGAATGTGTTTTATTATTGTCTTGTGTCGTCGTCTTGTAGACATCTTAGACTTAGTTGATGTTGGCATTTTATTATTGCCATTACTATTTTACTGGAACCGTATCAGGATATTCACATATACTTCCGATGCATGTTCTCCCCTCATAGAAGTATTTATTTAGTGGCCTAAACTGAACAATACCTGCAAACCTTCGCATGGCTCTCAGTGTCTACGGTCTACCTATCTGAAATACTGCTTTACAAGTCAAAGACTAGGGCGCTGTTTATCTGATCTCGTGTATCGGGGACATCATACTCCCAAGACAACTATACCAAGCCAACCCTGGGAGAACATCGGCGAATATGACAATCCTAATGTTTCCTGGCAAGTATGGAAATCTCTATACCTCCAGGTTCTTGACCGACATGCTCCCCTTAGACGTATGAGAATTCGCGGTAACTCTCTTCCTTGGATTTCTTCAAGCATTAAGAGTTTAATGAGATCAAGAGACTTCCATAAAATAAAAGTGATCAGGTATAATTCTCAAAGTCATTGGGTAAAATATAAGGAATTACGAAATTAAGTAAATGTTGAATTAACTTAAACAAAAAGAGACTATTTCTACAGCAAAATCGAAGAGTGCGCTCAGTCTAAAAACACAAAGCAAAGTTGGAATTTAATCAACCACCTGATCGGTGAAAATATCAAATCAAACACTATATCCCAAATTAAAATAGACAATTCTGTCATCTCAGACGACAAATTGAAATCTGAGGCGTTTAATGATTTTTTTGTCAATATCGGGGTAAAACGTGCAGATAAATCCGAAGACAATTCCCCAAACACAAATTCTCACGGTCGTGAAGACCCTAGGCCTAACCATAATATCCGGGGTCACACCAACTTGTACATAGTCCTTATATATTTTCCTACATTTTTGTAATTTTTAATCTTGTAGACGCCCCCCGTGGAAATCAACTTACTGTTGTCGGGGCTAGTGTCTTTAAATAAAGTTTTACATACATACATACGACGATTTTAGTTGGCCGATTCCTGTCTAGATTGTCTAGATGGATCATGGATGTTTTCATCAAAATGTGGCGACTGGCGATCTATACTTGGTCATAATATTAGACCAAGTAGACTCGCCTACACGTGCGAGGCGCGAGCGCCGCGAGAAGGAAAACATGTCTGGGCAAGGGCTGCCTATATGTCTAAACCTGAATGGACCAACTACCGTAAAATCGTTGTGTGTGCACCCGGCTTAAAGCAGGGACTTTTGCCTGGTCCGCCTTAACTTACCTGTTGATATCACGTGCGCGGATTGCGAGAAACAGAAGAAATATTGGTCACAAATAAAACTAATGTAATTCCGAGGCCAGTTTTGGCCAGTAATTCTGAGGTCACAACTAATATCTGAAGTTTGTGCTTAATATTACCTTCCAACGCGGATTTTAGCCTTCTAATTTGTAATAAAAAGATCGGTAATTTGTGCTTCATACAGATACCTTTCATACAGAGTTTAGCCTTATTCTAGACAAACAGTGCAGGCGAGCGTTAGGTGATTTCAGGACCTCTCTAGTTAATTATCGCCATCATCATTAAACGTAGTTTCAGATGCTTTTGAGATGTGCAAAACCTTTTTAGTGTAGACATCTTAGTACTGCTGCATGAAGATAAAAGTGAGATTTTGAGGTTTCAATTTTAACACCCTTTCTCTGTATCGCGTAAACCTCAATCGCATAAACCTCAATTACCTAATTGCATTTTAGGGTGAGTAAAGTTAACGTCTTTAGGCGTCATTCAATGGCGGACCCAAGTGGCCATGGGAATGATGACAAATCTGTTAACAGTCATTCAAAATTCAGCCAAATGTGTGTTGATATAATTTTAAATGGTGATTAATTCCTTAATTGTTTGTAGTTTATGTATTTGCAATTCACTTAATTACATCCATTGCATACATTTTCCATTACCAAGGAACTTCGCCAACAGCTGAACAGAAATATTTAGCAAAAATATGCTTTTGCTTTCTTCCTATAATTATTTGAACCAACCTTCTTAACCAAGTCTAAATTTGTATCACCATGAATTTTCGCCATTCCCCATCCATTTTTTTGCCATTAATTTCATGGTCAACAAAACTAGCAGGACAATAATGTTCTGTGCCATACCGCCTCCCAGCCATGAGGAAATTATTTAGTGGCACACATGCCTTTGTAATTGATTCAGTTGTATAAATCTTTGAATGAATTGTTGGATGTCGAAACACACGAAACCTTGCGGCTATAAGATCCCAAAGCATTCTCTATAATTCTTCGTGCCCTCGAGATACGATAATTTGCAACTAGCTTCCTTATGTCCAAATTAATCTCTGCATAAGGCTTGACCATATTGTTACAAAGTGGAAATGCATCGTCTGCCACAAATACGTATGAGAAAAGGGTTCCTGATGTGTCAAGAGCACTGGTACATGGTAATGGAAGAATATCCTTAGTAATACAATATACAATATTACTATTTTAAAAAACTCCACCATCACTTTGACGGCCAGCTTCGCCAAAATCAACGCTCGAAAGAGACCACTTGTTAAACGGCGAAATAGCAGCGATGCTGTGCACCACAACTCCTTCGAGACAAAACTGTGACGTAGATAAATACGGTCACCATATACTTTTCAAATACTAGTATATTTCGCGCCAATATACACATGCACTAGCTTGCGACGACGAAAAATAATAAAAAAAAACAAAAATAATAAAAAAAAACCAAAACAAAACCGGAGCAACAAAACTCCGTTGCTGAAGCCGGAATAATGAGGTGAAATTATTGAAAAGTGGTGGAATTAATCTAATTAATCTGACTTCATTTTGTGAAGCTGTTCGAATATACCTGTTGAGATTTTAAACACATAATTTGGCAAGCTACGAAATTAGACTGGGTGATATTGTGGCTAAGAAGCAGCGAGATAGTTTGAATATCATGATCGGAACGTTCTATATAAGCTGTATTAAACACATTACATAAAAAAAGGATATTTTAAAAGGTTTTAAATGTAGAATTAAACTAAGTAAGCTAAGAAATTAAACTCTCCTCAATGGGTGATATTGCTTAGGTTGCAAAAAGAGAGTTTAATTTGAATGTGTTTTATATAAACTTGAACAGATCGTGCATATTGGAATCAGAAGTGACGAACAAAGATTACAGCGACAAGTGTTTCCACAGCAACTTATTTACACACTTATTGAAGCATATAACACGTTAGTAGAAGAAGATGTGACCGATCCAAGCAATGTTACAAGAAGACCTAGCTCTGACTATCGGTACAGGTTCCGCTGGCCGACCATCATTTGACATACCCAGAGAAACGCTAAAGCTTTTTCTAAATTATGGACTTTTCTTGATTTAAATTTTAGAAATGTTGGGTGTCAGTGTCAAGACAATAAGCAGAAGAATAAAACTTGTACGTTTTGGCTTGAAAGAGAAAGTTCCTACGTATACGATCATTTCAAATGATGATCTGGACGAGATTGTCTCTGAGATATATAGATTTTCCAAACTGTGGTATCCAAAGAATGAAAGGGTTCTTAGTTGCAACAGGGATACGGGCGTAGTGGGATCGTGTCAGGTCTTCTGACATTGAGAATTGATCCTGAAGGTATATTGATGAGGACAATGCAACTTAATATTGTTAAGACGGAAATCACAAAATTTCAGATGGGGATTTGTAATATATGGTTGCAGTGATTGGTAATTCCGAAGAATCATTTTCCTTAAAACACGTACCATCAACAAAACCAACACAGTGTTTAATTCATTTATGGACGCCGTGGACAAATTTGCCCTACCTCAAAGGGCAGGGGAGATCAAGGCGTTGAAAACGCAGACGTTGCTCGGTTTATGTTGTCTAATTTTGCCAGACGGTCAAATAGAGGTAGCTTTATAGCAGGGAAGAGCTGGCATAATCAAATAATTGAGCAGTTCCGGAGAGATCTTTTTCACGGATGTACTTTCATTTTTTATTATGTTTTCTCATACCTTGAGGATAATGGTTACTTGGATTTAAACAATAAGGTTCATTTCTTCTGTTGCACTTTATATTCCTCTCAAGAATGATATTAAAATTTTTCATATTTTTGACTCCGATTATTTTGGGATCGGTTCGAATATAATGAGCCTTTGCAACAGCAAAGTAATGAGCGGTCACTGATAGACAGGTGCAAAAGGCTCGAGTCAATTACATTCGTCAGTGAATTTGTAATGCAAAGATCTATCAAAGTACTGGATACCTCTGTAACTCTAGATGGTTCATTAATTAATTCATGTAAACCGTATAAATTATATCAATTTTTTTGTTTAAGGCTTTCTTCTTTGATGATTTGTTTGGTTGTTTGAAATCAACATTTAAATATGTTCAACATTTAAATATCATCATCACTGTACAAAGAGTGAAAGGGACCTCCTGGCACTCCCAGTACGAATGGGTGGTCTTGGCCTTATAAATCCTAGACAGGATGCAGCATTGCAGTATGAAACATCGATAAAGACCACAGCGCCACTTGTAGAGAAAATTATCGCACAAGCCTACGAAATTCCAGATGACTCTGTTATTCACACACTGCAGCAGAATGCGCGAACTGAAAAGAACGAAATACTTCAGGCTAAACGGGATGGTATTAAGAACTCTCTACCCCCGAAAACACGGCGTGCTATGGAACTAGCAACTGAAAAAGGTGCTTCCAACTGGCTAACAGTTATTCCCATTAAGGAAATGGACTACAACTTGAATAAGGGTGAATTTCGAGACGCAGTGAAGCTGAGATACGAGTGGGAAATTTCTGATAAACCATCAATATGCGTATGTGGTGCTACTTTCAATATTGATCACGCAATGATCTGCAAGCGAGGTGGGTTCATCATACAGCGTCACAATGAGCTGCGAGATCTTGAGGCTGATTTGCTTAACATCGTCTGCAATGATGTCGAAGTTGAACCCCTTCTTCAAGAGTTAACCGGTGAGGTGTTACCAAGAGGAGCAAATACAGCATCCGACGCTCGCCTAGACATCCACGCACGAGGGTTTTGGGAGAAACAAAGGTCCGCGTTCTTCGACATTAGGGTTTGTCACCCCAACGCGGATTCCTATAAAGAGTTGTGCCCTCAACAGATATACAGGCAACATGAAAACGAGAAGAAGAGGAAATATGCCCAAAGAGTGATGGAGATAGAACATGGAACGTTTACACCACTAGTATTCACAACGACTGGAGGCATGAGTGACGAGTGTAAGAGGTATCATGGCAGATTGGCAGAGCTTATAGCAGTAAAGAAAGGCGAGGATTACTCTACGACAATGTCTTGGATACGAGCCAAGGTCTCCTTCGCCATCTTGCGGTCAGCTCTACTTTGTCTCAGAGGGACTAGAGCACCCAGGAGGATTTTGACGAACTTTCAAGAGACGGACTTCGAAGTAGACAATTTTCGTGCCAAAATTTAGGCTTAGACTTTTATCATAAATTTTTATTATATATATATACATTTTTATTATAACATATACCATAACAATATTTAAATATCCTTGTATGAAGACTTGAAGTACTTTAGGTTCTCAGCATCAAGAGATCCTAATATTTTTTCGAACTCAGTAAAATAGCTTGCTAGAGAATCAGGAGGTCTGTACCAGGTGCTTCACTAATATCGACTTTGAGCATGGTTTATTAATTTGCATAGTCAAATTTTCAAAAATTTGAGATTGTAGATTTTATAATTTAGGTTAGATCGAGCGTAAATACACATTCAGGCCCCGCATCTTTCGTTTACACATTGATCTCTTCTAACAATTTCAAAGCCTGGTAGACAAATCTCGCTGTCCTCATAGTGCAGTCAAGCTTCGTCTCGTTGATACATATTATATTAATTTTGACTTAAAGTTATTCGTAATTCATCAATATTGGCTAAAAGACTATTAAAGTTAAGACAAGCAATTACCATCCCTCGACGAAAGGATGATTTATTGACATTCATAAACTGAGTATTGACATTGGTACTACTCGATTCACCATCATCTTCATTTTCTTCATTTGTTTTCCGATCTACTTGCAACACATCGTTACTAATGAACTCCACGCTGGCAATGTCCTAATTACCCCCGATTATAAGTGCTATTGGTAACGTTACGAGCCATCAATGCCGTGCCAGCTTTGTTCAAGTGGTCTCCGCCTCGGTTTAGATGAGCTGTTTTAATGTTTGAGTGATTGATAAAAGCCCAGTGGTTTTGGAGTAAGGCCTGCATGCTTCAGATGTAGATTCACTTCAATAGCTTTAGCAGCTAAAACATTATCACCTGCCCGGATTATAACACTAGATAACTCGCTTTCAATTTATAAACCTTTTGTAATTTCTGGTCTTCAGCAGTGAATGTAATCTGGTACTTATTTTGGTTTTTAGGGAGAAATTCATGACTACGTGAAGCTATGCAACAGGTATTCCCTTCTTTTTAGAATGAGTTTTATTAAGAGAGGCCCAATTTTTCTCCTACCCTATGCTTTTCTACCATTAGTGGTGGACCAATTTTATTAGTAATGACCGAAATTTATTACTGGCAGTTTTGATTTTTCCATTGCATGATTTAAGATGAAAACAACAACTCATTGAGCATATAAACATATTCCACATTTATGTCTTTGACTTTGTTCTTATAAAACCAGGGCCGTACCTCCTGGGGGGGTGTGGGGGGGTGTATCACCCCCCCAAAATAAATCCTAAGGGGCCCTGCTTTTGGGGAAGAACTTGCCTTATTTCAGTTATTTGATTTAACAACAAAGCTAAAAATAATTATATTTATGAAGAAAATAACCAACATTTTTCGATTTTCAACTGGTTTTTTTCCCCTAATGTCTTCTTAAACTAGCGTTTTCTTCTCGTTTTCTCCCCCTTTGAAGCACGACTTACATGAAGTTTTTTGCGCTTATTTTGATCACATCAACTGTGGGCTCAAATGTCTGTCATTTTCATCATATTGAAAGATTCTAAGCAGGATTAAAGACAAATTAAGCCGGGTATTTATTCATTTATTCAAAACTTAAGTTTTAGTAAGCTTAAGTTTGTCAAGTCCCGCTGTAGAAATTCAATGGACAATAAAAGACTTGATTCTCTTATGCTTTTGGCATGCGAAAAAGATTTGGCTGAGAAGGTTGATCTCCAAAACCTTGGCAAGGCGTGGTCTGGAATTAAACACAGGCGCATTAAATTGATATGACTGTACATTCCTTCGTTTGGGCAAAATTAAACTTGCAATGGTTAGATTCTAATTATTTGTAACTGCAAAAGATTTACTGAAACATTAAATAGCTTGCGACTTTTAAGGGGGCCCAAAAGTCGATAAAGTGTTGAGGGGCCCAAAATTTTGTGACACCCCCCAATAAAATATCGGTCGGCACGGCCCTGTATAAAACATTTACAGGTGGTCAAGGTCGCCGGTGTGAGTTGATATAAGCTTTGTACAAAGCATTATGTGCAGAATTCTGTTGAATTAATAATGGATAATTTTGATCGACTTAATCCCCTACACTTTTTTGCGAAAGAATAGCAATAATTCGATTTATTTTAATGAAGGGGGGGGCAAAATCTTATCGGGGGGTAGAGCAGGTTTCCGGCCCCCTTAGTTACGCCTGTGATAAAGACATAAAGAAAAGCGTATATTTTTCTCTGATCCAACAGGGCGAAATACCACGGAAATTTTCATAAAAATTTTTGTAAAACTTCAAATTGTGTCGCTGAAAAAACTATTATAAACATATTAGTTGTTATAAGCTATAGATAAGCTAGTTTTCGATCATGTTGGATCATAATTCTTATTAGAGATTCAAAAAAGGAAAATAATTGAAAAAGTCGTTAACATGCACCAAGAATACACTGAATATAGCAATTATACATCTCAATGGAAATTCTCTTGTGACTACACACAAGGAAGTTGATAAAACTCTGTTTTAAAGCCGTATTATAAATTATTACAAGAAATATACTCGTTGCCGCTTTGCCAGTTGAACCGTGATTTCAAGTTAAGCCAATGCCAATAGAGTTGTTTAAGGTCAATATGCTGATATCGGTGCACTAGAATTACAAAAATAGGCTATTTCTATCGTATTTTGGACACCTGCTAAAAGGTATCGAAAGCGAGAGCTTAATTAATGAGCACAAGGAGGCCTAATTGGAAAATATAAATAATACATATCGGGGTGTTAATGTATTGCCTTTTTGATTAATTATACCAAAAACCATGACCAGCCGACAATTTAAGATAGTAAAGTAAAAAGCAAATTCCGAACAACAAGACATCTGAGAATCAAAATATAATTCAAACAAGACACAGATTGAGACTGTAAATTTTCGACTTTATTACAAAGTCGAAAATTTACAGTCTCAATCTGTGTCTTGTTTGAATTATATTTTGATTCTCAAGATGTCTTGTTTGTTCGGAATTTGCTTTTTACTTTACTTTGATTAATTATATACAGGCTATTTTAGCGGTTCATAATTATATCACATTAATACGACTTCAAGGGCAAGCATGCATGAAATGCATTCAAAACTTTTTTTAACTCAATCGCCATTCCATTGGGCTCTACACACTAGCTCTCCTAGCTCTATATCCCGAGCGCAAACACAGTTTGATTGCTTTAATTCTGCCTGAAGATTTTGATTACGCCCATGCAATGTCGCGCGAAATTCATGACTTGCAAAATTCATGACCAATATTTGTTCTGCAAATGCGCGCATCATGCGCTGTATAGTTACTCACGCTGATATATATATATATTTCGCATCCTCAAGAGGTAAATGTTAGCATCAGAATCTTTGAAAGTGAAAAATCGAGTTACTAGATATTTGGAAAGATCTGCGAAAAAAAGGAAAAGTGCAGAAAAAGAAAATTTAGTTGGAATGAGCGTTTTTGCATGCACCTGAGTTCATTAACCGTGCATCGCACGGAAAGCATGATATTATATCAAATCTGGAGGACAAAGATGCTTTACCAAACTTCTCATGTAAGTGTTTCTGCACAGCAAATTGCCGCTTTTCATAGCCGCATCTTTAGCGAATTGGCCGATAGAAATATAATCATTGTCGTCAATCCATGATTGTTGCTCATACCTTGTATGCAATTCCAGTTTCGTTGTATTAGAGAATATAAATATAAAGGAGTTCCATCTTTCAGAGCGGTTATAATTAATTAATAACACTTTTGTGAATTATTCAAGTTCTCGTGCATGCATATACTCTTTATCGGGGGGTTAAATGATATTTTTTTGGTGTTAAATATATATAATAAAACTCTACTCTTCTAGCCTTGTTGGTTGATATGGTGCACATGCATACAAATTAAAGAATGAAATTTTTGGGCGGATACGTTCGGTCCAATCATAACTTTTGAAAAGTGAAAAACATAACTTTCATTTGTAGGAGATATCATGCACTCAGACCATTTTGCGGAAAAAAGTATCGAAAAAAAAGGTATAACATCAATTAATTACTAGTGCATCGCACAGAAAGCATGATATTATATCAAATCCTAAAAAAAATGTGCTTTTTCTCCAACTTAATTGTCACGCATGCATGTGTATCTGCCCAGCTATTTGCCGCTCTTCCATATCTACTCTCCTGTGTTGGTAGGTATGGTGCACATACAAAATAATAAAATTAGTGCTTGGGCGGATGCGTTCGGTTTGTCGCATACTATTAACTTTCGAAAAGGGAAAAACAAAAACCCTCATTGGTATAATCATTTATGTTATATCACTTAGACCATTTTGCGGAAAAAAGTACGAAAGAAAAGACTTGCACCGTGCGACTGCATACACCAATTCGTGATAATGATGCATCGCACAGAAAGCATGCTATTATATCAAATCCTGGAAAAAAATATGCTTTTTCTTGAACTTGCCACGCATGCATGCGTATCTGCGCAGCAATTTGCCGCTCGTCCTTGCCATATCTTTAGCGAATTGGTCGATATAGAGTTGGGGGCCTTGTTCAACTTCATTCTTCAGAGTTATAATAACACCTCCGTGGAATTACTGAAACCATCCTATATGCTCTTTATAGAGTTGAATATTTTTGTGGCTTTAATTCTCATTCATGCAATGGTTATAAATTAAAAAGTTATTAGAGTTGATTTTTTGACGAATCGCCGGATTGACCAGGGAGTATCCTGAAAAAGTGTCCAACGTCAATTGTAAAGAAAGCGTTCGTCAATATTTCGACTGTAGCTACGTTACCTTTAAGTACTCGTTTAAGTACTAGTATATCGTTGCTTTAATTATAATATTTAATTTTTATGCACGTTAATTACGGATTTACTTGTGTTACATAGACCTGACTAGAAAAAGCTCTCTTCCCATGCAGTAAAACGTATAAAGGCAAATTGTCAATTTTAGAGCATATATATTAGCTATCAGTAAACCTTTTTCGTTCTTGTTTTAAAGGGGACTGCGGCATGTATTTTAAGAAACTTAATGTTTAAAATAAAAAAATTAACAGAAAGGTTAAATTTAAAATTGAACTAGAAATACATGCATGCAGCAACCCCTCGTCTTGGTTAAACGAAATTAGTTAAGCGTAGGGATGGTAAAATGAGAAAATTTATGTGGTTTGGGGGTTTTGGAGGGTACATGGTATGGGAGAAATAGAAATTGAGAAAAATATGGAAATATTTTTCTGCATGCACATGGAAACACTGTAGTCTTCAAAGTTTACCCTCACATTTTTGTGAAAAAAGTTGCAAAAATACGACAATAATCTTACCTTTTTCTGCAAGTTAAGTTATTCATCTATAGTCAGTGGTAAATTATTTAATTATTAAATACGATGAAATATAACATCAGACGTCATGGTGCATCGCACGGAAAGCATGATATTATATCAGCCCTGGTGACAAAATATGCTTTTTCGAACTTGCCGCGCATGCATGTGCATCTGCGCAGCAATTTGCCGCTCTTCCTTGCCATATCTTTAGCGAATTGGTTGATATAGAATTGGGGGACTGGTTCAACTTCATTCTTCAGAGTTATAATAACACATTCGTGGAATTACTCCTACATACACTCTTTATCGGGGAGTTGAATGTTTTTTGTTTTTTTAATTCTCATTCATGCAAGGGTTATATAAAAATGAGTTGATTTTTTGACGAATCGCAGGCTTGACCAGGGAGTATCTGTATGAACAGGTACCCAACGTCAATTGTAAAGAAAGCGTTCGTCAGTATTTCGAATGCGTTACCTCTAGTATATTGTTGCTTTTATGTACCTTAATTATGGATCTGTTTGTGTTATATATGGGCTTGATTAGAAAAAGCTCTCTGCCCATGCGGTATACATATTAGCTATGAGTAAATGGAAACTTTTTCGTTCTAGTTTCAAAGGGGACAACTATGGTGGCCCATTAACGCCATAGTACTTTTTCTGAATTGATACAAATAAATATATTTGTTTGAACTAATTTTAAACTATTTTTAAAAAATTATCTATTTTTTTTTAATTTTTTTTTTTTTTAATTTTTTTAATAATTCTCTTTTCTTTTTTTTTCTATTACTTTGTAATTTTTATTTTCTTTTATTACATGTTTTTATTTTCATTTTACCTTAATTACATTTAATTTAAAAAAAATGGCCATGGCCCATTCACGCCATAGCAATACGCCTATATTTAAAAAAATATCATCTCTATGGCCCATTGACGCCATAGCAACTTCGTGGCCCAGGGACGCCATAGACCATGAAGCCTTTCGGGCATGCATCATTATCCATCATGGCGTCTTGGGTAAGGAATACTGATTGGGAAGGCGATATGGACTTAAAAGATGACCTTAAAGCGTATGTAGCGCAGAATTTACGTCAAAAAGAAATTGTAGATTTTTGTAAAGTGAAGTATCCTATGTATGCGTGGAGTTTAAGGACTCTCTCACGTCGCTTGCGTTATTTTAATGTAAAATACATTGATTACGATACAAATATTGACGATGTCACACGTGCTGTGGAGAAAGAGTTAAATGGGCCTGGAAAATATCTAGGCTATCGTGCTTTGCATAAGAAAATTCCTGAAGTACACGAATTAAATGTTCCAAGACGTTGTGTACGACGTTGTGTACGACGTGATGGCTGATGTCAACCCTCAAGGTTTACAGGACAGAGGTGGTGTGGGCC
>NW_021163540.1:0-40346 GCF_004324835.1 Dendronephthya gigantea | reverse complement strand
TGGACACTAATAATATTAATTCGACACGGATACCCATTTTAGTCCTGCCGTGCCAATAAATTGAGTGTAGTGTGAATCGGGCTTAAATGACACCAAACTTGATGATATTTCATGATTGTAGCTACTATAGAGTATAATTTATGCATGAAATTATCCATTATATCATTTATATGTATGCTGACAAAAAAACAGTATTCTGCCAATAAAATTCTTGTTGACGCATGATATCTGTATGAATGTTTGAAACAAATTATACACGACCTAAGCACAAGTTTACACTACTCTTAATTTATTTATATTTATATGCCCGGTCTTTGTTTTGGTAGTCTGAACAACAATAAAATTGGGCCGTTTTAGCCGTGCCGTGTCAATAAATTGCGTGTAGTGTAAACGGTCCTTTAGATAAAATGTGCCCGCCTTTGGTAAAGCGCCAACAGGCGTAAGTATGAATTATAAATCAATTTGTACAAGATTTGTACATAATCAAAGGCTATAAACATGGTGTTTTGATGTATCAACACTCTGTTGCATCTTTATCTGTCAAAATTTATGACGTGTATGAGGTGTTATATGTTTATATCAACCAAAGGTAAACGCAAAAAAGGTTTAAGGAGAGTTTTACATGACTTCACATGGCTAATTTGATGTCATGGCCATGCAAATCGGGTATAGTGTATAAACAGAGTGTGTTTGTTTCGCCTAGTCGGGATTACACGTTCCATATAAACAGGCCCTAAAATTGAAAGGACTGAATCCAATTAGCCAAACTTTACACCTAAGCGGAAATTGGCCATGATTTTGCAATTATATTGTGATAATTGTGCCATATGCATGCAATTAAATTGTGATATGCATGGTTGTGAAGATAGAACTTAATCGTTCATGCAGGCAGTGACATTTATCCAATGGAAAGGAAAAACAAATCAAATAATGCTCATCATATGCGCTCTCTCGGCAATAGGAGGGAAAATACTCGTCGTAGACGAGTAATAAAAAGAAAATTGCGTAAATTGGCGAAGGATGAAGGAAGCAAACAAACAAACAACATTTCGAATGATACCATTGGCACTGGTTTAGCGAACGAGGTTAGGCATACAAGCGGTGAAAATCCTACACATTTAGAAAGTATTAAAAAGCTAGAAGAGGAAAACAGTCGTCTGAACAAGCATGCAGTGTACTTCCACTACCGATGGAAAAAAAGCCAAGAGGAAACTAAGACGAAATGCCAACCAAAATTAATAGAACTTGACAGAAAGCATCTACATGTAGATGGAAAAGTCGGGGAAGGAACATTTGGAAACTGTTTTTTGGCAAAGTATGGATCTCTCAAAGTGGCAGTCAAAGAAATAAAGAGCGAAAGTTTAAACGAGAAAATCACCAGAGAAGCTGAGATACTACATAGCCTACGTCATCCTAATCTCCCTTTGCTTCTCGGCGTCTGTTTCCAGAAAAGTCCTTTTCTCATCATTACAACCTACCACAGTGTCGAAACTGAAGACGCCTTACTATCTACTACAATGTGCACTGCCTTGTCTGAAAACATTGTAAGTTCCGACCTTCGTCCACACTGGTTGGCCATATTGCACGACCTCTCTATGGCCATTTGTTATATTCACGAGAAGAATATAATTCACAACGATATTAAGACGAATAACGTGGTCATAGAGAAGCACGGCAAATGCTTTACTGCAGTTCTCATTGACTTTGGCAAAGCAACTGCAGCTAACAATGGCAAGAGCTACCCAGAATTTGGCGAGAAGGAGCGAGAAACGTATGAGAGGAAGTACCCATACTTGGCACCAGAACTTAAATCTGGTGGAGGGAAACAAACAGTACGCACTGATGTTTATTCATTTGGATATTTAATGAAAGTCGTCAGCCACAGCCTCGAAAATAGGGAACTTTCTGCACTTTATCACTCGTGTAAGAACATTTCAGAACTAAATAGGCCAAATATGCATGAGATTGAGAATTCATTGGAAAAGCTTAAGTTAAGTAGGTAATTTTTTGTAGATTGTATATGCCCGACTGTCCGCTAAGTAGGTCACAATTGTAGCACTATATTAAATAAATAATTATGAATCTCTAATCTACCGGATGCGGAAATTCGGGCTATCACCATGCAACTTATAGTAAATAAGTCAGCCTAAAACAGGTTATTGTTTAATTATTCTGGTCCTCTATACACACGTGTACACGAATTCAGGTAAATTATGATATACATACATTAAATAACTCCTAGCAAAAACGAATTTTTTTATCAAAGATGCCTTGATGTCGCTTTGTTTGTCATCATTCAAAGAGCATTAAACTTGTAAGTGAAATTGACAAGAGCCAGCCCTATTTCCCGCTGAGGAGTCCACATGCATAAAGTTGCTTTCCAGTCACGCGTTTTTCGTAGGCACACGCACGAAAAATTTTATAAATGCTTCTAAATGTTTATTATTCAACATCTAGGTCTACACAATTGCATACTAAAATATATATATATATATATATATATATATATATATATATATATATATATATATATATATATATATATATATATATATATATATATATATATATGTATATATATATATTATATATATATATATATATATATATTATATATATATATATATATATATATATACCCATTTGCAAAAACGTTGGCCGCAGATAGATAGATAGATAGATACTCGAAGTCTAATTAGAATTGCATATGATTGCATTTGCATGGGATTTCAATCATATTACACAACATATGCAATTCTAATTAAATTTCGAGTATCTATCTATCTATCTATCTGCAGCCAACGTTTTTGCAAATGGGTGTATATATATATATATATATATATATATATATATATATATATATATATATATATATATATATATATATATATATATATATATATATATATATATATATATATATATATATATATATATATATATATTTATATATATATAGAAAGAGAGAGAGATTTGCTGAAGCGAATAATTAATTTATTGCTTCCGTGCATTGTGATTAGTTATTCGAAGCTAACGTAGCCCACTTATAGAGCAACTTGCTTAATAGTAGCCCACTTCTAGAGCAACTTGCTTATCAAGATTTAAGTACAGGGAAATTTTGTTACGTTTTGGAGAACGTGCTCTCCTGATTTATTCCTAGCAGGATTAAAAACTTCAAGGCGATTCGCACTTCGTTGGCGATTCATTGCTACAGTTAAGTAATATTCCCCTCACGTGCGTTGAGCATGTTTCAAGTGCAAGGTCAGCGTACCTATATAAACTGAAACGTTCCGAAAAGTTCAAGGTCATTTATATCTGGCTGCCGTCGAAGCAATTCGAAAGTTTTCCCCACACCCTCCCTCTCTTTCTCTAGGTGGTGTGCTACGATAATTTCTATGTAGTTATGCTGGTGTGGGCATTTTTTATCACCCCATCTTTTCTGTGCTGTATTAAAATACGAACGTTGTAACAATTAACTATAATTTGTTACTTTTGACTTAATTAAATCGGCATGTGCTTTAGCACATTGCCATTATTTTATCCAAAAATGTGATCTGTTTTATTTTAGTTGCATGCCTCTAATTTGCCCAGAAAACATATCAGTTCAGAACTGCTGCTTTCAAGCCAGTTTTTTCTAAATACCTTCAGTTTACCTTGGGGTATTGTTTACAGCAGTAAAAAGTAGCTGCAAAAAAAGTCTTCACTTCGATTTAGCAATATACTAAAGCCTAATACGTTGAACAATTAACCTGCGAACACACTGCACACGAAAACGGCTCATCCCCCAAATATATTTACACACCTTGGAACAACCGTGTAAATACCCATCGCGGCATCGCCAAATTATTAGCCGTTTAATCTAAGTGCATTTGGAACAACCGGCTCTGGATTATTAAGCCGTTGTATTCTAGACGTATTCGGTTTAACGAATACCACAGAATTTCATCAGTATTCCAAACCGTATAGTAGTTGGTAATACTACGGAATATTATGGATATTCTGACCGTATTCTGACTCGCTATACGGTGTTGGAATATGTATTTTATTCCGACCCATATAGAGAGTGGAATACTTGGGAATACGCAGCTTTTCGCCCAGTGTCATACGTGTCAAAATATATGAAATCCCAGAGGCACAGAAATGTAACAAATACATAAATACTTGCGCAGGTTCAGTTTTTTCGATATTTTTCTCTAAGTACTCTTTTTTACTGTAAAATATACAATAAACACTCAACCTAGATATTAATGGTATAAATATTTCAAAACATTTTTAATCCTATTTGACATCAACAGATCAAATTCCAATCTACCCTTTTTCGTTATTACGGAGGTCATAAGTTCATCAAAAAGGGTACCCTTTTTCATCAAACGATGTAATGACGTATTAGACCGAAAAGGGTACCTTTTACCGTCTTACTTCTTAACAACAAGATCGACGAAAAAGGGTACCCTTTTTCATCATGTTCGAAAACGACGCGTTTGAGCGATAAACATCGCCTTTTTTCGGAAAAAGGTGGGGGTATTGTACGTATTTCAGAAATGCTTTATGCCATCGAAAAGGGTATATTATTTAGTGCAGTCGATGAGAAGTACATACGTCAAAAGATGGATTTTCTCTAAATTTTGCTTTCCAGATTCGGAATTTTTCCAGTTTTAGAATTGCCGGAGCCGTCCACTGATTTTACACACATATACCATGACTTACACTGTCTTACACAGCTGAGTGATATTGCTGTACATTGCTCTACCATAGATTAACCTAAATGATCTGCCATGATCATATTTGCACTGCTTTACCATACACTGTATGCTGCTGTTAAACTGAATAAAACAATGTCCTCCCATACAATATTGGTATTTGATAGCATAATATGAGTTAGTATAAATTAATGTTGTGCTTGACAGCATAACTTAATGCATTAGTATTTAATAATATGTTGCCAAACAGCATAATATAATTTGTTTGGATAAACTGGCTATTAACTTACATTGCTGTACCATATTATATTGCCTGTATAGTGTATATCTTAAAAAAGATTCACTCATTTCAACCTATCATCTTAAGTCACTGTAGGTATACCAAAGAGCTACCCACCAAAATACTTGTCAATATCTATTGTATAAGTTGCTGAGATTTCATAAGTGTATGACTAAACCCCAGCCATTTGATTTTCTCAAATGTGCAGTGTTGCACTTTATGCTTTAATTCATCCTTTATATCATTCTGAGCATCTAATTATTTGATATATGGAGGTTTGAGTATAATTTCATTAGGTAATTTTCATGTTAGCATCAGGTTATTGGTCGTAGTTGTACCTTAATTCTGATTTAGGCAAAATCACTAATTTAAATAACATTTCATCAGAATGTAACATTTGTTTCACTCAAGGTATATTGAGTAGTTTACCCACAAAAGTACTTATTTATACAGGTGTTTCTACATTCATACATGTATACAGGTGTTTGTTGTATAAAACTCTTAAATCCGTTTCAACTATAATATACCGGGAGATTGGTTAATTTTGTCGAATAAGCGCCGCACCTCAATAAAAAAAAATTAATAAGCGCCGCTGTTGAATAAGCGCCGCGGCGCCTATTTAGGAAGACATAAATAAACGCTAAAAAATGTAGAAATAAACGATTCTTTATTTAAACGCGTTAATTCTAACATTTAAACTATTGGGAACGACGGCCAGTATTGAAACTTTAAAGTTTTATTGTCGAATCTCTTACAACCGGGCTCATATGACAGTTCTGATAGTTTAAAATTTTCCTTCTTCCTAATTAACTCCGTGTCTAACACTTGGGCATGTCGTCGATTCGCCGTAAATGCTATGAACTTAGCGGGAATCACCAGCCCAACTTCGCGCTTTCTTTTTCCTGTTACCTCTACTAAAAGTTTATTCGATTCATCGGCCTTCAGAAAATAATCTATTTGCTCACTTTGAAATAAGCGCCGCTGTCGAATAAGCGCCGCTGTCAAATAAGCGCCCCGTCTTTAAATCGATATTTGAAATAAGCGCCGCGGTATGCTTGTTAAAAAGGGACAAAACATCAAGATGCGATAGATACATATCAAGTGTCATATATGTATACCAAGATGCGGTATATACATACCAAGATTTAAATATATATATCAAGATTTAAATATATATATCAAGATTTAAATATATATATCAAGACTTAAATATGTATATCAAGATTTAAATATATATCAAGATTCATATATTTATATCAAGATTTAAATATATCTATCAAGATTTAATGATATATATATATTTAAATCTTGCCTATATATATATATATATATATATATATATATATATATATTATATATATATATATATATATTATATTTAAATCTTGGTATGTATATACTACATCTTGGTATACATATATGACACTTGATATGTATCTATCGCATCTTGATGTTTTGTCCCTTTTTAACAAGCATACCGCGGCGCTTAATCGATCATTTACGGTAACTGTTCCTTTTTATTAGTATGAATAGTAATGCTAGAGCTATTATTGTTCTCAAGGGTCACAAGTTGTTATATTTGAAATGTAGGCATTCTATGTACGTATGGGGTCATTAGTGGTCATTTTGAAATTGTATTTATAATACAATCAATAACATCAGTTTAGGAAAATTCAAAAACGGACTTTCTAAATATTACAAGTTAGCACTGGAAGACGTTTTTGACGTTGATGACCCAAGGACATGGAAATCTATATGTTTGTCTTGTAACAAGTCTCGTAATCTGTCCTGTCAAATATCGTGTTGTTATTAGATTTGTGTTTGTTGTATAGTATTAGTATAGTTTATGGGGCCGCTGTAATTGGTGAAAACTGTAGCGTGCACCCTGCCAATTTTCTATATTATATATTGTTGTATATATACTGGTAAATGTTGCATATTACTTGGCAAAGTTAATAAATAAATAAATAAATAAATACCAGTTTCTTTTAACCTATTTTATTCTATTGCTAAAAGGATTTGTTAGGGGGATATGCTGAAGTACATAGAAGTCAAACTAATTGATTTTCTAATTGATATTGGAACTGTTATTATATATATGTTAGTTATCTGTTATCTGAAACATTTTTGGGTTTGTTTTTTTTGGGGGGGGGTTATATATGTCCACAAAGCTTCTGAGTGGTTTAAACCTACTTAAAACTATGAATATTCCAACTATTTTAAGTGCTCATGTTGTACATTTGACTATTAACCATAATTGATTTAGCTGAATTATTTCCAGCAGTTGAAGTCACAGTTTTATTATAATTTACATTTTTCAACTGTCTCTTGCACGAACCTGTTCGAATATTGTATTGTTCCAAATCTATATACAAACTTAAAATATTCTATCAAATCAAACTCTGAGGTGAGGCATACCAAACAAGTCCCTTGCATTGGAATCAAAACCATTAGAGTCAGTAAACACATGCAGATACAATATTTTGCTGAATTATTAATAAAATGTAAATGTTTTCTTAAAAGCACGACAAATGGAGAGACAAATGGAATGCCTTCACTCAAGGTCTGGAGAATAGAGTATTTTTTATTGCTAGAGGGTAACTCTCACTAAACTCAAGTGACTAATCTGTATCTCTAACCAACGCCATTGTGGGCTGTTATCATAGAATACTAGAAATACATTGCATGCAAAAGTCCCCTCGCCTGAAGCAATAAACTTATATTTCCATCACTGAAATTCTATAATACTCGTTTCTGCTGAATGATCGAAGTCGTAAAGTAAAACCCTATATCTTCGTACAATTATAAAGTCGGCTCTCGAGCTATCAAATTCGACTATAATCATAATTGTGCTATACGAATAGTTTTAAATACTACAATTTTTGGCGAAATTTCAATTACTTTTGAACAGATTCACCTTTAAAAATAAATACTTTCCGAATCAAAATCTTTTCAACGAAATTGACGAATAAATTCAAAGAGGTGCCATACATTTGTTGGTGAATCCCACATATTAACTTACAAAATACTTGCATGCTTTAAAATACAAAATCTACCCATTTACCTGTTAAAAACGCTTTAAAAATGCTTCAAAATCGTAGATTTTTTACCATCCATTTCAATGAAAGTTTTTCTGTCCGAAGGCATCTTTTACATTATATTTTAATCAATTTTACGAGTCAATTTTTCGTATATTTTTAAGACCACCCAAGTGAAAATATTATTTTAAAAAAAGTTTTATAATTCAAAATATCAGTTATGCTGACGTGAACCCAAATTTTAATTTAGCCAATTGCACGTTTGTAAACGTTTCCTAGTTACCAGTTTTAACTCGTCTTAAACTCGCGCATGCGCATGACGTACAAAAACGCCCAACGTCCATGACATAATGGCGGACAACTTTCATTTCGCATTTGCATCACTGAGCTATATAATAATTCCTGGAGGACCGGCTCTTTATTTTTCGGTAACTTCGCCGCCATCTTTTTGAAGCCACCAATATGGCGGATTTCACCCTTCTGCGCAACCGCAGAAGCTCTGCTGACGCCACATGGTTCCTTTTGACCATGGTACTTACCACTGACCAGGCTCAATTCTGAGCCCGCTACAGCAGCATTCTCCCCCCTGGATTTTGTAAATAAATATTCTTCCCCCTGGTTTTCATATTTTTTTGCCGTGATCATGAAATATTTTTTGTTTTTGAAATGTTTTTAGGTTGTTTTTTTGATATTTTTCGCCCTGACATACAATAAAGTTTTATTTTAAGATGAATACAAGTCATACACGCTGTTTTTGCCAGTGCGGGAACAAATATATATTAAAATATGGGAAAATGTGGACAAACTAAAGATTTTAAATACTGACACGAACTGACAGGTTTTATTTTATTTTCGTAATAATAATTTTGTTATTTATACTTTCCAACATGAAAGTTTACAAATGTTTGAATGTTTTGGTACTATCCTCGCATATTTTGAAGACAACTAGAAATTTATGGGCAACAATTTGACTTTCTAAACCCTAAACTTAACTGATGAATTGCAGGAAGTATGTAATCAGTATTCAGTATGTGATGTTGTCTTCAAGATTTTATATCTATGCACAATCCAAAGTTCAGGCAAAATGCTGGGCAGCTGACTAATACTAAGTGCAGGAAAATAGCTTCAACCAAGAATCATATTTGCATAATATACTTTTCATTCAAGTCATCAACTTGTACCTTAATAGGCTTTAAAAGTTTTCAGCATTCTCTAATTGCATCCCTGGTCATAGTAAAGAATAACATTTATCCCTCCATGCATAGGCTCTACTGATTAGCCTAATGAATATAGCCCTCTTGGAGGTTGATACCATAAACAGAAAGTTATAAAAGTTGCTGCAGATTGAAAACACACTGCTCAGTCAATGCATGTTTATTTTTATTTCATTAATTAATAAATATGACAAATGGTATAAAAACACCAGCCAACAACAAAATCAGATAACATGAAAATGAAGAATAACAATGCACAGTCATAAAATGCATGAACTTCATCCTGAAAAATAAAAATGGAGATATGATCAAGATTTATTCACAAGGTGCAAGAAGCTAAAAAATAAATTAAGAGCTGTGATAATTGATCATTTCACTTTGGATTTGACAAGGTAAACAAGATAATATATTAACTAGGCTTTAACAGGGCTCACTATCACAGGTTGGAATTAATTTATACTGTTTTATACAGCAACTTATTATTTTGTATCAGCACTCCCAGATCATGTTAATTGATGTTGGGTGGGATCAATAGAAGAGTGACTATAGTAGACTCACTGGGGAATGGTTTACCTATTAACATTGATGTTTGCTATCATGAAAACAACATAGACCAAACTCAAAAGATTGACGCTGCCAGGAATTTAACTTTCCCCCGACACAAGTTAAGAAAAAATAATAAAATTTGGGTATATAACATTGCACTGACAGCACTGTAATGTACCAAAAGGTGAAAATAGTATCTTTGCTGTTTGTACCACACGTTTTGATGGATTTATTGTCTCAGAGGCTTTGGTAATCAGTTTATACTATAGTCCAAACTCGAAAGGCCAAAAACGAAATTATTTATAGTAAAAAAAGTTGAAAACTGACGGCTTTAATACCTGGAATGGATGTTATAAAATAAGAGCAAAATGAGAAAATTCACTCCACCGATAGGTGAATTAAGCCATTCACAACGTCAGACGCAGAGCACGAAGCTACGTGTCCTTTCCATTTGTTGAACAGGGAAAAAGGGAAACACTTTTATCCTTTTTATATGAAAAACAAAAAAATATATACGGAAAGCTGAAAATATTTTCATAAAAATCGGGAGGGTGATGGACACAGTTTTTCAATGTGTATCGCGGTATGTCAGTGGTAACTACCATGAGCAAAAGGAACCATGTGGCGTCAGCAAACGCCGAAATCCGCCATCTTAGTGGCTTCACTTTTTTGACAGGAGCCGGTCCTCCAGGAATTCTTATATAGCTCAGTGATTTGCATTCCCGGGCGTAATTAAAATCTCCGGGCGGAATTAGTACCCTCGCCCGGTGCTTCGCACCGGCTCGGGGATAAATCATTAATGGCCCAAGATCATAATATTTCTAATAATGCTAATATTGAACAACACCATACACAGATAGCAACATCAAGGAATTACAATTATGTGACAAGGCATTGTCCAAAATTGCCAAAGACAACAAGTCCTCTAAAACAAACCAAAAAATTAATGGTTTATTTTAATATGTAGTTCTGTCACTTCTGTGAACATTGCTGGATGATCTGAGATGTGGCGAAAATATAGTCTTGTGTGTACAGTAACCAACATTAGATTGATTTTGGAATTCGTTGTGCATCTATTCTTTAAATACAGTAAAATGATTTGATATGTACATTTTATGTTGGCGTCGCCAATGTATATCATGTACATGTTTAATACCCCAGAAGTTTCCTTGTGTATAGACATACAATCTGCGCTAAGTGCGCTTTGATTTTTCAAAACATAAATCGACTTAACAGTAAGTTGAGTTTGGTAGTACATACCCGTTCGAAGTACAATACAGTAACGCGTAGATTCATATTTTCCAGCAAGAAAATTCAGTATATTAAAAAGACAATGAGAAACAGCCAAACTTCACGTTTCGGAAATACAAAGTCAAGTTAGTCAACATTCAATTGGCAGGGGACTGCCGTGGTAGCAATGAGCGTTTTGGGATACTTATCTCTAATAAAACACAAGTAGCCCGAAAAATATCCATAAGTTGTCCTGTAGTTATCCATATCTTATCCATAGATGGACATATCTCTTACCCTGAGATCCCATGGTGAAAACTGCGTTTTGTGTCGACGAAAAAAAATCTTAGCGATTTAAGACACTGGCCCTATCGGCCAGTGTAATAAGCCATTTGGACTTATCTCGACTGATTTGTGGGGTGGCCGGACTGATTTGCACCTTAACGGGGCCAAATCAGCCCATTTCTCGCATTGCGATTGGTCAGTTTGAATTTACCGGACTTTTCTCGACTGATTTGCGGGGTGGCCGGACTGACTTGAACTTTAAACGGGGTTCGATCGCTCTGTCATCAGAATGATAAGATTCAAAATTTATCGAAGCCAGATTAATTAAACGAAGCCAGGCAGCCCCAGGCTCTCTACTTCCAATATTCTGTTATACGAAGGATTACAACTTTATTGTTAGAAAATTGTTTTAATACGCGGACATTCGATGCATGATTTTACAAAAATAACTGGCTCTTGATAAACTTTATTGTGGAGCAGCGATTTCATGCGAGTACTTGTTGATGTTAGACTTCAATAGACGAGGGAATTAATCAGGATATCCCTGCTGAACATGAAAACAAAGACTGTGTTGGTAAGAGAAACATTTAAAATGGATATAATATAAGAAATATAGCAATATACCTAAAAATATAATGATTTAGGAGTGTTCCATATGACAAGTTCGTTCACAGTTATTGATTTCATGCCGCTTTGTTGTGTATATTAAACCTGATCAATTATCAATATAGTTTATATATCATAATCTTCCTAGTTCCTATGCTCATAATATTATGGTTATAAAACTTATCCCGTCGTAAAATGCGCTAGAATGGATAAGTCTACTTACTCAACAGTCAACACTCGTTAGAGTGTTTGATAATTTGCATTATATTGAAGTTTGCGATGCATATTATAATACCCGCGACTATTTATAGCATATTATGTTTGTTATGATTAGCATGGTTTTGTGAAGTTCTTGCACGCCTAATGCATCTTACGCGAAGCAATGGAAGTATTTCTGTTTATTTTCTTTGAGGATATTGTTTAATTTGTGTTAAATCAACTATTGCTATCATAAGGGGATAATATATGGGAGTACGAAGTTGTGTGTTTTGAAATATGACCCTCGCCAGCTCTGTTAATAAGCGGAATCTAGTATGTCTTTCCTGGGCATTGTGATGAACCCTAAAATGAGCCGAAATAATCAAAATTCCGCTCTGCCGATTTGAAAAATTTTCTCAAAATTTCCCAATTTGGTGGAAATCATGAATTGGCTTGGTTTGTCCTTCAAACAAATGAAATTTTCTCATCCGTTTATCCAAATCTATTCGAGCTCTTCCCCTGGTCTTCCTATACAGTTGTGCCACACCACCAGCAATTTTTGAAAGTGTTTCATTTACTTTTTCTCTCACTGTTATATCGGTGCTTACCATAAAAAATCTGTCCGGAATACCGGGTGTCCCAAAAAAAACTTTACCTCTTTGTCTTAATATAACTCAAAAACGAATAAAAGTCATTAAATTGAAATAAACTCCACTGCATGCAAGCAGGGCTAACTTAGATTTTGATATATAACACTAAATTATTGATGCGATATTTACGGAGATACAAGCATTTGATGTTGCAAGGTACTTTCAAAATCTGTGCAAAATTGACAAAAATCGGCTATTAAATTAATTCGAAAATACTTGCATGCCACTTCCCGTGGTAAGTTTTTAACTTCAGCGATTTTAACTTTAATTGTTCGGTCTTATATAAGAGTAAGTTTGCAATGGAAAAGCGTACATTTAAAGTTAAAATCACTAAAGTTAAAAACGTAAAAGTTAAAGTATTAGTTTCGAATTAATTTAATAGCCAATTTTTGTCAATTTTTCACGGATTTTGAAAGTACCTTGCGACATCAAATGCTTGTATCTCCGTAAATATCGCATCAATAATTTAATGTTATATATCAAAATCTAAGTTAGCCCTGCTTGTATGCAGTGGAGTTTATTTCAACTCAATAGCTTTTACCGTTTTTGAGTTATATTAAGACAAACAGGTAAAGTTTTTTTTGGGACACCCGGTACAATATTCTAACAGATCAACAAAATTCACGGGCTTGCCTCGATTAGCCGTCGAAGTAGGATCAGAACTCGATGACGATGGCCGATCAGGGCAAATATCTGGTTGACTCGTCTCAGTCGTCTGGCCTGAATTTGGCTTATTAACATACCCGTATACAACAATGCCGTGCCATTGCTTCAAAAGAGGATAAGGTATATCCAGCGTACAGATGATTTTTTTTTCATTATTCCTAGCTGCATACCGTAAATCCGGTTGATAAAGCCTGATTTCATCCTCAAAAGACCAGCGATTTTTAGACAAATTGTCCGACATTTTACTTGCAAATGAGGTATTACGACATGTTTACACGTGGAAGTGTAGGGAAAACCCCTGCAGACATTCCTGAAATAACATGGCGAAGTATACAACCGAGAAAATCAAAACACAACAAGAAATTGCCAAGTTTCTCGCCGTACAATTTCAATCAGTGGCCATAACGCATGCTATGATCACCGGCGATATTGTGCAGTTTTTCAAAGCGTTTTGGAACAGGTTAGAGCACAAAATAAGGCACTTATTTTGAACGCAAAATGAAGACTAACATGTAAACATCGTGTACAGATTTGTGGAAGTAAAGCAAAGTATGATGCAGAGGCGCAAAAAGCACTTATTTGCATCAAGTTTGTGATAATTTTCCATGTATGAAGAAGCTAGTATGGGGGGTTTTCTCGTTTTATAGTCTAATGCAAACGCGAAAATGGAACAATGTTGCACTAGTCATGTATAATAATTTTTCAATTTTTTTTGAAAGAATATAAAATAGACTGTAGTTTAAGATTTGTGGGACTTTAATTTTCCTGATGCATTTCGCAAAATTGGTAGAAATAGTTAATGCGTGCACAAACCTCATACTATTTACTAGTAGGATTTTATGTCAGCCAGATTTTCCAGCCTCGTACCCAGGCGCTTTATTGGAAAACATAAAGGCTGCATTCAGCGTAATATAGAGATCTGTGGCTGAGATGTGCGAGCGCGCAGGGGTGCTTGGGGAGGACGCGACAAATGAAGCGCCTGGCAGAATATGCAACAAATATGGCGCCGGCGGACGATTTATTCATATATTTCATAGATGCAAATGAGCAAATTGCCGTACACCCTATCACCGGGCGGTACATTTGGGAAAGATTTTGTGCAAAAATTATCACTGCGTTGTATTATTCATCATTTTCGAATATTAAGGCGCAAACAGTTATTTACGAGCGCTGAAAGAAGAGTATCTACTGGAATATGCAATGATTTTAATACATCAGATTTAGGTTGCACATTTCTTCCATCTGTTTGACTTCTTTATTTAGTTTATTAATTTGGTTTTCTTGGGAATCTGTTATTTTAACACCTCCAGAAACACTAAGAATTTTGACTTTGACCTGGTACGTTTTTATCAATGCTGAGTTTAATTTGAATCTAAGTTTGTTAAGCTCATTAGCCAGTTCAATGTTTCCATCATCTAATGCAGTAATAGCAGCAGTTGATTCTGTTCATCTAAGCCATTTTCCATTACATTAAGTTCATTCTGCATTACAGAAATATTATCATTCTGCATTACAGAAATATTATGGTTTACTACCATGTGGTTTCATTAACAAATTAGTGTAAATAACTGTATTAAATGTTAAGAAAAATTAACTATTGAAACCTATGTAGAGAGTAATTCATTAATATTCCTTTATAACACCAACACTCTTTGGTATACTGTACTGTACATGAAATTCAACTGGTGTACCACAAAGCAAACAATAGACTTAATTAATCCCTACAGCAATATACTTATATACATCACACAATGTAGATGAAGGTTGTGTACAGTATTCCAAGAAATTACTATAATACATGTATAAATTATATTGTTCCATAGTCCTATTTACTACATTATACTCTCAAAAGGAGATACATATTTTTACATCCAACAACTATTTTTTTTTTGTAGAATGTGGGAAAATTTCTTTAATTCCCCGTGTCAAAGTATTCTTTTTATCAGAATGCCATGTAAACTCATTAATAATGTCTGTTTTTCATGGACATTGGAGTCTTCACAATAGTCCAACAACCTTTCTAATTCAGAGCATAAATTTGGTGATTTATATCTCCCACTACCTATGAAAAGCACAAATATGTATAATTTGAATAACAGTCCCAATTTCTGACAATCGAGTCTTGATATATAATATGTACTTATGTTTATTCTTAAATTCACACAAACTCCAAGCATTGGGGTTAAAGCATTGGGATTCTTTTCCTCCCTTTTTCTGTGGGGTGCTGGTAACAATCTGACCTGGAGTTTGTTATTGTATATTACTAGTAACACGCATATAAATTGCAACTTGATAGCATATTTGATATAGAATAAAAATAAAAATGTATTATTGTTTAATTAATATCAATAGAGGAAATATTTAAATCCCAAGGCAACTAAGCACTCACCTCTAACACTCAATTCTTGATTCTTCGATACCAAACGTATACCTTTCCTCCTCCAAGCTTGATGATACTTTTGTAAGGAAATTAAGACGAATTTAAATAGTGTTAAATACTGCGCGACTGCATAGTAACACAGAGGAGTATACCCATACACTGTTTACGAAACGAGATTTGTCAAAATAGTCGTATTAAAATAAAAAAATTCAGTATAAAGCTACCTTCAAATGATAGTTCTTGAAACGATCGTTCCAAATCATCCATAATTTTGATCGCAGGTTCAATTCTTCTTCAAAATATATCTACATATTGTAGTCTTCACTCTTCACGCATTTCTCACTTTTTGCAAAAATGGGAGCCGGAAATCTGCATATTCTGCCAGGCGCTTCGTTCTCCCGTCGCGTCCTCCCCAAGCACCCCTGCGCGCTCGCACATCTCAGCCACAGATCTCTATATTACGCTGAATGCAACCTTTATGTTTTCCAATAAAGCGCCTGGGTACGAGGCTGCAGATTTTCTATCACTCGAATTTGATACGATGCGCGTGCGCGGCGGCCATGCTGTATCAGATTTCTGGCCATTGAACCAAACGTTAGGTAATTTGCGCATTTTATGCAAGTGTAACTTAAATCGGTCTTGCAATTACACGCACGCATGCAGCATCAACAAATTAGAAAATAGAGAAAATAGATTGTTAAAACAACTAATTTGAACTTGCATACATTTTTATATAGATTCATTAAATTTTAGATTTGTACTGTTTTACAGTATACTAATTATAACGTAATAACGTTAAATAGAACATGTACACTCTAATGCTTATGGAATTTTTGTAGACTACATGACAAGGAGAGTTGATGTTTGATCAAGATAACTTTGGTTCAGTCGAACATCGTTAAATCGAAAATTGGTCCAAAGAGGTTTGAGTAATTTAATTGGGTGGTCACAAAACTGAGATAACATAAATAGGTGTATCTGCACTCAAAAACGTAAAATTTTTCTTATTGTATGCAAATTCGCGAGTATAATTTGTGTGTAGTCAGTGTAGATGCAACCTTATTAATTGCTAAGCTGAGACAGGTAGGACAAGCAAATAAGATTTTTCCAGACATGAGAGTCAATAGATGTATGTTACATTGATGCATCAACACTTGATGTTTCTGGAGAAGTCTTGCTTGGGTTATCGTAGGAAGGGGGCACAAATGGTGTCACAATTAGATGTCTCGAAGATGATGTGGATTGATTTTCTTTACAATTGTGAGTATAAACTCCCCTGTGCGTGCGTTTGGAATTGTCGTTTCTATATGGGCGACTGCACTGCTATATGCTCTGCAGAAAAATTGTGCGCATTTTGACACTTTAGAATCGCAGTTCTATATGGGCAGCATGCTATTCCTATATCCTTTAGTTAAAAAATTGTGCACCTTTGCGCCGGGATGGAGTATTAAGTTGCTTTACAGGGCGGAAATCTCGACTTTCGGATTAAGGAACGCGGTCCTTCCTATATCGACCTAACAAAAACTTCTTTTTCATACAGCCGGGGTATATATATGTGTAGCGCAGATAGCGTATGCAAATAACATGTTATAGCTCTTCTACTGTTAATGTTTGGGCAGATGCTCTAAAGTATTGAAGGAAATAGAGTATTTCCTTAATCCTGATGAAATATTTAGAGATATTTTGTGACCACCAAAAATTTTTAGTTAAATATGAATTGACAGGGAGCCCATTTTTTCTGACAGAGGTCAAATGTTTTCAATAACAGCTAAATATTGCATCAATTTTAAGTACGGATTACAATAATCTGATTAATACAGCATAAGACTATTGGATTTTAGTTACGCCCGAGAATGCAAATGCGAAATGTTGTCCGCCATTATGTCGTGTTGGGCGTTTTGTAAGTTATGCGCATGCGTGAGTTTAAGACGAGTTAAAACTGGTAACTAGCAAACGTTTGCAAGTGTGCGATTGGCTGAATTAAAATTTTGGTCACGTCAACATAACTGACATTTTGAAATATAAAAAACTTTTTATTTCGATGATCTTGAAAATATACGAAAAATTCAGTCGTAAAATTGATTAAAATATAATGTGAAAGATGCTTTGTTGACCCCAAACTGATGTTCCCGACAAATCACAAAGTCTCAAACAACAATATTTAGTAAAGAAAATGTATTAAATTCACTAAGTCTTCGTCCGCACTTCTCGCGTGTCACACCCTCACTAACTCAATTTAAACCCCTTCCCATTAATGATATATGATATTGTGCAGTTTGTGCATTGTTAAGTGCCTGCCCTAAAGGTATTTTTAGTGCTTATCTGTTGGTCAGTTCCCGACAAGATGCTTTCGGATAGAAAAACTTTGATTCAAAGGGATGGTAAAAAATCTACGATTTTGAAGCATTTTTAGAGTGTTTTTGAACAGGTAAATGGTTAGATTTTGTATTTTAAAACACTTACAAGTATTTTGTAAGTTTAATTTGTGGATTTATCAACAAACGTATTGACACCTCTTAAATTTATTTGTCAATTTCGTTAAAATTATTTTGATTGGGAAAACATTTATTTTTAAAGGTGAATGTGTTTAAGAAATTGAAATTTCGCTAAAAATTGTAGTAGAATATTTAAAACTATTCGCAGCACAATTAATGAATTATGCTAACAGTATAGTTGAATTTGATAGCTCGAGAGTCGACTTTATATAGTATACTTTATTGTACTTCATATAGTCATTTACTTATACGAATTTAAATTATGGAAATATATGTTTATCCCTTCAGGCGAGGGGTTGCTGCATGCATGTATTTCTAGTATGACTGTGTAGTCGTGTGCTCTCAAAATGAAAGCATGTATAACTACAGTCTAAAAAGCGATATGGCCGATATAGCTATGGCAGAAAAATGGCGAATTTGTATATATCATATCACTTTTTCACAGTATAGCGAATACTATATACCTATGCTATAACGCATTAGTTAGTTGTTTTTGCCAACATGGATCGTGAAATGCATAGTTTTATATATATATACATCTCAGATACGATGCTTAGTTAGAGTTTTAATGTATTTATCACACTTCACACATATTTCTTTACTTATAAATAATCAGGCAATCCCAGAAAGTTCTTCTCCTCTCCTCTGTCAATTGATAATGTTCCAATTAGACAAGTTACTTTTTCAAAATCTCTTGGTACATATATTGATGAAAATATGTCTTGGAAAATTCATATTAGAAAATTGTGCAAAAAAGTTGCCTCAGGTATAGGTGCTCTAAAACGTATAAAGCCTTTTGTTCCTCATTCCACATTCCTCATTTCACAGTGCCTTATTCACTACAGAACTGTTTAGTACTGCAAGCGTTAAGCTTGCCACACTCATCAACGACTGCATATAAGAGATGCAGATTTAATTAGGTCATGTTGCATGTAATTGGTTAAACTGGGTTAGTAAAAACTTCTTTCGATGCCGGCGTGTGGAAACAAGTTCATTACGCTAGTTCAAAGAGCTTAATTCAGGATGACATATGATTATAGATTTCTTGGAGGGCATAAATTACAGCGTTTAGTTTTATTGCAATGCGTTTGTAATTTGTTAATGTGATTTCTATTAGTTTAGATTTATCATAAAGTTTCGAACCTATAGAATTTCGTCATGTAAAGAAAAAATATCGCCTTTAAGGGGCCGGAATGTTGGTTTCAAAACGGAAGGTCATTCAAGTTGTTATTTTGTAAAAGACCTTCTGGCAAAAACAAGTTGTCATTTTCCGTTTCAGTGCAAAGATTTACATCAAATGCGTGAATTTGGTTAGCAAATGCGCAATGCGGTTACCTTGCCTAGCCACGCTATGTCCGTCAAAGTAAACACTTCGCGGTTTCTATGTTTTGAAAATCTTATACAGTCTTTTGAGTGCTGTCTAAACAAAAGTAAAAGTAAAACAAAAGTTGAATTTTGAATGATTAAACTGTCTTCATGTTTTCCTAAGTATCGTTTAAAAATTAACATCCACTAAACAAAAACAACAAAGTTTATAATTATCATAACCTCGATCACTTTTTCTATTGAATTTGAAATTACATAAACAAAGGCAAAATGATGTCAACATTTTGTTTAGTTCACCTTATGCATGGGTTACTAAACAATAGATAATGATAGGCATTCACATTTAGTCAATTTTTCTAATATTTATTGTTTTATACACTGTATAATATTAATTAAAGCATTTCATTTAAGGTTCCCATATCAACCCTTATTGAGGCACATTTTCAAAAAAGTCACTTGAAAATCTTATAGAAATTTTAACGAACAATATATAACAAGACGCCTACTAGGCGTTATGATCGCGTCGTTCGCAGCGACGTAGCCAGCCCAGCTATGCAAATTTTGTGTCGTAAATGTTCTTAATAATAAAAATGAACAATATACCGAACTATAGTATAGGTCGCATGTTGAAAGCAGGAGAAACATCAACAGCCCATTTCAAAACCGCTCTACCTGTGCGCAGGTTCCCGATTAGGGTGATACGGCCTGCAGCTAGCGACGCTGGGGGTCGACAAAGGTTTTTTGCCTGTTAATGGGCTAACTCATTAGGCATCGGAATGTTTATGAATCTATCCACTCATCTTACCTTCCAAAAACTTCTCTTGGTATGCCAGTCAACAATAACAAACAAATAAAGATTATCCAATCTGTGTTTCGCAGAATGGCAGCCGCCCCTTAAATCTCTTGCTCCGGAAAAACGAACTCGAGTCAAAGAGCTAAGTATAAGGAACAATAATTTTTTCCACGGCCAATTGTTTATTTTAATGTGTCTGTCCACGGGCTATAGCTGTAAACTATACTACAAACCGACTCCCGGAATCCTGCATTAACGCTTTTTTCAAGAACGTACAAATTTCTCGAAATATTTTATACAGTATCAGCCAGGGGCGGATCTAGGATTTTTCGTACCTTAGTCAAAAAGTTTCAGTCAGGTAATTCCGGGGGGGGAAAGCGTCGCATTCGTCAGGGGGGGTGCAGATGCAATGTGACTGTTTCGCAAAATATCAGGGCTCATCAGCATGCCTAGGAAAAGCATGATACTACAAAGATATTGTGTGATTCTGACATGGACAGGCATTTTCCATAAGAGCACATGCTGATTGTTTTTATGCGCCAGCAGTGGCCCAGCACCCGCCTTCAAATCTTTGCACTGGTATAGACATTGGTGAATGTAGTAGCAAATGATGCTTTACATATTGCAAGTAACCATACTTGATTAAATTTACATAAGTAAAGTGCAACCACAAATATGCTAGTTTGATTGAATATTCTGGTGTTTCTTACATTTACAACAAAACAAAATATGAAGATCATCCAAACCTTCCTTTGGAGTTAAGTGTGGTTGATTCATGCAATTAAATAGCAATTTACTTCTTTGTTCCCCACAATCAGGATAATTAATAGGTGAAAGTATTCCTATTTAAAATTGAAGCAATTAAGACCCATCCATTATACAGAGAATTAAAGGATGACCATTTCTTCTCACTGCAATTAATTAAGTATATATATAGCTTCCTGTCTAACCAAGTCATATTTCATACAACCAGTATCTATAAACATCCCTTAGAAACAGACATTGGTAAAAGGTTTATATTGATACTTTGGCTGAAGTATTGATCATGCTCTTCCACAACAGAAGAATAACAAGGGTGCTGAGAATAAAAATGAGCATTAAGGAAGAGCTCTATGGAGGTCAAAATTCTCAATAGCTTCATTAGGCTTTTGTTACCCACTTCTACTAAGGACACAGAGCTATACAAGCAGTTCCCAGTAGTGTCAGATCTAAGAGAGACTAGGACGTGAATGAAACTCTGTTTTATCAGTCAGTCACTTAGGTAAAGATGAATAAATATTAACCTAGTAATTGATAGACTTGATAGCAAAAACATCATGTACCACTTTCATGAACCATTAAGTATGAATAATTGGCAATATGATTATAGAATTATAGTTATATAATAAACTAGTGCTCATCGTTTAAAATGTAATCAGAAAATATGGCCACTTGCAGTTTACTGCTATGTGTTTTAAATAATTATTTTTGAAATTAAAACACAGTTCAGTGCTCTAAGCTTTTAATATCCTAACACATCGGGTTGTACATTTCACAGAAGGTATTAGGTATACACGTAGTTCACATGGTAGTGATAATATATCATTACACTCCTCGATTCCTCTTGAAGCGTATGCATACGCCGCAGTTATATGCAAATTAAAGCGAAATCCTATGTAAATTTTAACGTGCAACGTGTAAATCTCAACTTTATAGCTTGTGCAGCTTAACAGTTCTAACACAAATCACACGATCACCAATAAACAAATGCACGAAATCTTTGTAAAATTTTGTTATGTTTACCTTAAGGCCGTACAAAACTTCTTTGTTGTCTTCCGAACAGACATCGGGATGTACGATTCCGCAGCAAAATTTCTCGTGAGGCTGCAAAAGCTGGTGTTTTTCAGTTCGTTTAAAAATTGCTCAGTTGAACGCTTTGCTGCGGCGTCTATTCGCTTCTTCAGATCGGCTCGATAGTTTTAAGATATTGCCGATCGTCTTTCTCCAAAGCACATCTCACGGCTTTGTAAATATCTGACATGATTAATAAATAGTTTTGATAATAAAATTTTTCTTTTGAGTTTAATAATCGTTCGAGTTTTCGTTGCTGTCAAAACTACAATGACGTCATCAGAAAGGCCAAGGAACCTTGCTGTTTGCACGCTCTCAGGTCAAGGTCAGATCACACTGATCGATCAGAAAAATACAACCAATGAGAATTCAGATAGATTTTGAATTAGCCAATTGAATAGCCCGATTCGAGCCCCTGATCGCTTCACCGATCAGAACTCCCCACAGATCGCGCAAAAAGAGGGACAGCCAATCAGATGACAGGGATTTGATGACGAAGCGAGCAAAATTCATGCATAAGACCGCTTTTCTGCGCGCTCGTGCTTGAAGGCCTGGTCACGGAACTCTTTTAACAACTGGACTGCCAAACATCACGAGTGCCTGATCAGCCCAATACACTGCACGTGTTAAGCAACTGGACTGCTATTTCATTCAAACACTTTTCTTGGCAATTTTTGCCTTAGTCGCGTGATCGCTCTGATCACCCCTAGATCCGCCCCTGGTATCAGCTAACCAATTCGCGGTAAAAAATTAAGTCGTAGGTTTGTTAACACGGCAATGTTGAAGTCGTAGGTTGTGTTAACACGGCAATGCGGCAATATTGAAAGCCAGTCGATTTTTGGTTGCCGAACGACCCTGTACGTATATAACTACGTATCGACCATGTTTCAACCTTGAAACAACGTTGACAAGCGACATTGATTCGACGTCGTGGAAATGACCTTGACGTGGAAACAACGTCGATTTCCCGCTGATCGACGTCGCGACAAAAGTTCAACCAAAATTCCACGTCGAAACGAAGTCGTGTGCTCACTTGGTACCCATATAGGCATGCAGGAAACGGCGGATATCGCCTGTCAAAAAAGGCCAATTGTCTACACAAGTGTAGTGTCTGTTATTTGGCTTACACAATCGGCAATGTACGTCGCCACATCTTCCTTCTTAATGTTGAGACAACATCTATATAATTTGTCGATGGTTGACGTGATTTTGGTCTCCACTGTAGTTTTGCCAACTCCGAAGTTCGCGATTTCCTCGTAAGCGAAATCGCCAAAATTTGCCGCTAGATCTTTCCAGTTTGGCCTACCTTCAGGAGTGAGCAGCTCCACGAGTTTCATAAGAAAAGAAGAGGTTTGATTTTGCAGGAGCTGACCTGTAAACAGTACTTTATAACAGTATTCAATGTTTTGTTCGGGGTGCATTGAATTTCAATCAAAAAATTGAATCACACGGGCAGAGGCGTAGCCAGGATTTTGGGGAAGGGGGGCCAGCAAGAACATTGGCGGGGCCAGGCCGCCAGTGTCAATCGAGACAAGGTTTGTGCAAAACATTCTGTGCAGGATACTATGGCAATAATGATGAAAATGACATGCAGCCGGAAGTTTTAAAATATTGACGCCCTTACAACGATTCGCTTACGCCCCTACCCAAGAAAGATGTTTAGCTTAAACGGTGAACTGATAAGAGACTTGAATGTTCAATTTCCAAAAGAACTGCATGCATAATAATTGCAAATGAATTGCATATGATGTGTGTTCAGCTTAGATGGGAACGTATTTGATCTCTGGCTTCGAAAAACCGGCCCCAGACTAACAATCTTATCTATGAAACTTATTCATAAACTATCCCTGTGTGCAGCGATTACTTTACCTGTATGTAATTGCTTGTATCGTCGTTGCCCTGGCGGGAGCGCCCAGTAATCCTTCTCCCTGACATTGCAGATAATTTTTTTTCGTACACCAGTAGACGATAAAACCCACCGGAAGAAAAAAGAATATCAGTACCACCGCCGTGACAATGAGCAGTGTTAGGTTTGTGGATGAGCAACTGCTTTCATTTTTTTCTCCTGGTAAAATATTTGCAAACAATGTGTTGAAGACTTCAATTTGATTACGAAATCGCGATACATAATTGCATTTCCAATTCCATTTATCAGATATGACTCACTATCATTCCAACAAGTATCATACATGATTTATGAATGCTGAAAACTTACCTCTGTAATAAATAAGTCAAAGAGCGGGATATTCTTTTATGAGCCCTATATCAGAATAAATTGAATTATTATGTTTAAGAAGTCAATCCTGATTATTAAATAATATCATAGGAATTCATAGGAATGATAGACTGTATTTTTGGTAGCATTGCCTACAACCAGATGCAGTTACTTATTACCAACTACTCAACTATACTGACACTTTAGTTCGACAGGATCATTTTCAAAATACAACTGACCACACAAAATACAAAATCTGGGATTAAAAAGTAGACAGAAACCAAGTTTGCTAAACACAGATCATCATAAGAACTCCACGTACAACAACAAGGGTATCACTTACTGTTCCACCACAATTGAGTCAGCAAGGAAGCAATATTTATATCATCGATGAAATCTTTTGTTTTTCCTCCATGATACATTGTATGCACTTTCATTGTCTTATATAGTAAGGTTAGTGTAAATTGGGGATTGATACAATTATCAATCAGTCTATATTATCTATGATTAATTATTCTTCTCTATTTTAAGTTTTCAAAAGAGTATGTTGCGCGTAGACCATTAGGTATTAATTTCAAAGACTTACATGTACGTAAAAACGAGATATGATTGTAGTGGCGGGTAATTTTCTTCGCAATACGATATGATGAAGGTGTTGTGGTTGCCATGCCTGGTTTTAATTACCTTGAAGTCTTGTTTTCAAAGGAGAACCTGAAGGGAATATATTTTACAGTTTTACTTTTCCATCCATTTTTCCCCGAGCCGGCGCGAAGCGCCGTGCGAGGGTACTAATTTCGCCCGGAGATTAGGATTACACCCGGAACCCGTGAGAACATAGCGAAATGAAAGTGGACGGTCAACGGTGGACGTTCGACCTTTTTGCCAGTTATGCGCGTGCGCTGAAATTAAACGAGAGAAGACTTGGTAATCAATAACTTTCTGATTGGCTAAGACAAGAAGGCTAAAATTAAACGACTGAAGACTGGTTTTTAGTGAGTGGGAAGATTTTACACTTCATAATTTCTCACCCGGCCACATTTATTAAAAAGTCATTCTTTTCAGTTTAAACACAACTAAATATGCTAAAATGTATTTCACTATAAATCTGAATGTGTTATGTGATCGACGACATTATCATTTCATTATAAACTCCGTTTTTATAATGACAAAAAGAAAATCAAATAAATATATTCGCGTGCAAAAACCAGTCGAGACGTAACAAAACTTCGGAAGTTGTACGAGACGTCTGATGTTATATTTCAATGAAAAGTAATAATTAAAATAATTTACCATAATACTGATTATAGATGAATAACTTAACTTCAAAAAATGCTAAGAATCTTGTCGTATTTTTGCCCTTTTTTCCCAAAAATATGAGGGTAAACTAAACTTTATAAACCAAAATATACGGCCGTAACAAGTTGCTATGGCTACAGTGCTTCCACTTCCAAAAAAACATTTCCATACTTCTTTTCTCACATACCACGACATAACTATCATGTTAAATAATCATCCCTATTCTTAATTTCGTTTAACTGAGGCGAGGGGTTGCTGCATGCATGTATTTCTAGTAAGCCAGTAAAATGGCAATGATTAGAAGCTCGAATGAAAAGTAAGTTGATATCTTGAGGCAAAATACGTTTAACGCATGCAGTCTGTAATATTTCAATGTCCTCAGCAATTCGATATTTCCACCGTAATAAGGCGTAATTAGAGCTTGATATTAGATTTTTACCCTAAATATTTAAGAAAGGACTTTTTCATTGATAAGTATACGTAAGACGGGATTTCTACGTGACAAGCAATGATTGTCAGTGAGCTTTTTGAATATACAGATACAAACGTAAAAGATTTTAATAGTATAAAAAGAAGTATACAATATGATTTGTTAAGAAACAATTTATTAATGACGACACAATACATGAAAAACAAGTCACAAACTCAGCAAATTTGCCATCCTGGATTTCAAATTTACAGAGAAATTGCAAGGCTGGCTAACTTTTGGTATCAATGGTCTCATGAAATCACCACCTTGTCTCTCTTTTTTAATTCTTGAACTTCGTTTATTGGGGATGATACCTCCTCCTCTCTTGTCTTTTTTTTCTTGAATTCTCTTGCTCCTTCTTACGGGGTATTTTACCATTTTTAATCCCAGTTGTCTTTCTTCTGTAAAATAATTTCATCTTTGACAATTTTTTTCCGAACTTCTATGACCGAACCTTCCTTTATTGCTTTTTCTACCTCTCTCGAAAATTTCTCAGGAAACGGCAACGATGAGCTCCTTTCCGGGGTATTTGGTGTTTATTCCTAGCTCTCCAATATATCGACTACCACCACTAACATTTATTATAAAGATATAGTAAGAAAAATTTCACATTATTAATAATACCGGACAGAACAAAAGGCATGCCCAACAGAACAATTTTTCTAAAAAAGCTGCCACAAAGCCAATCCTTTTTGGAGTACCACTCCTTCATGAATGACATCCCCTTATTTTTAATATTTAAATTTGGTCGTTCCTTGACAATAACATTTTGTTCGACAGTTGGTCGAACAGAAAAAGATGTTTAACAACAAAGCATTTACAATATCGGATACACATGATAGAACAGAAAGTACTTATAGGCCGAATCATGTCACCCGGATTTTTCCTTTCTTTTCTTTTCATTTCCGATTCCAGAAAGGTTGGAATTTGATTTAAGTAAGACAAGCTTTATCATACGTTATCCCATATATTTCGACCGGAGTTTGTGACGAATAATAAAAAAAACTTTCAAAAAACGTTTCAAAAATGTTTAATATTTATTTGTTTTACACCTTTTCATTTGACGAACGTGATGTTAGCCTATGGAGCAAGACATTTCACAAAAAATAGCTTTTTTAGTAATACTCCGGAAATAAATTTTAATGGTTTATTAATTTTAATATTTTGCCAATACATTGATTGAACTTATCCATAAAAAATTTTCGTTTTTTATAAAAAATCTAACCGTTCCTTGGAACGACACTTTCCATAATAGTATACTTGTGCAAATGTGGATTCTTTTATGCGGGATTCGTAAATTTAAATACAAAGGCTTTGACTGGGTTCTTTTCCATTTCAAAATAGGAAATTAACACTTTACTTACGTGCGTATTTGAAAGATACTTATTTCAACAGTCTTTGAAAACATTTTGAATTGAAATTATTGAAGTGATCGTGTCTTCAGAGAAACAATCAAGAATCCTAAAATATTTACTGCATTAGAACTAAAAATTCTTGTTGTGTTCAGTTCGATCTTTGCCTGAATGTCTATTATCAATTTAAACTTTATGTTGCTTACCTTTCACGATGTATGTTGTGTACTTTTTTTCTCCTCCTACATGTACGTGATGTGCGTCCTTGTGTATTTTCGAAATTTATGTTTTGATAACTAATATTTCTATTGTATTGTGTGTCCGTTCTTCTGTTCGCGTTTTCAATTAGGTGACTTGTTCGTGTATACGTGCTTATTATTATTAAAAACTCCTTAACTCTTCCTCTTTTGTGCTGCAAAAAGTGTGTTCTCGGCGAAAAAACTTATTTAGTTTTGTCCGTGAAGAGGCAAAATGATTTCAACCTGAATTCCACTGGAGAACATACTCGATTCTTCCTGGTCCAGCTACAACGCCTCATAATGGCACTGGGGTGTATAACAGAAAAATCTCTTGTAAATATTTTCTGGAAAGAAAAAGTATACGGATTGGAAAGACGTATACGGATTGAAAAGAGTTCATTAGTGACACCAAAAAGATTTTGCGAACATCGTGTATCAAGAACACAATTTTATATTTGGAACTCTAAGTTGTATAACCTCCAATACAACCACTGGACTAACTGGACATTCTTTCTGAGGATAGAGTTCAAGTGGTTTTCTGTCTCTTGAACTTCAGTAAAAGAAGTATTTCCACCTTTATCTTAGGAATCTCCCCTAATCGATCACCATTGTAAACCGAATATCGCTTCCCCAGTTTACTCCTTGTGGTAAATGTTACCGATGGTTACTCTGGGATTTTAGAGGAACGTTTCACCTACGCATTCAACCCCTCATCTATAGTTCATAAGAACTCAGAATATCTCAACCCATGTAAGAAATACCTCCACCACCTTGCCAAACCTACACCCGTGCTTAAACTAGCGCTTCTATAATCAACATGAACCACCATCAACAACTATACCAACTCAGTCTATCATTGATCGACCGCGATGAAAGATACTATGTATAACTGAACATAAGTTCAGATTTTGCATATATTATTCAGTATACAGTCACAATTCCAACAACAACAACACACAGGAATGGGTCATCTTATAAAACAATATACTGTACCTCGAGTCAGCTAAAACAACTATTTTACAGAAAAAGTTGCTGTCAAGAAAACGCGAAGGTGGAAAATATAGATTTCGAATGTGTTAATGCAATACCCAACTTGTTTGAAATGAATAATACTCCTTATGGACGTCAATTATAAACAAAGAACTACGGAGATCCTTACTGGTGATGATCCCCACAGTACATGGATGACATTTTTGAAAAATATGGAACAAATTACTATGCAGGGCTAGACGCTCGTCAATTTTAAAGAAGCCAAGCTGGGGCCGGATATGTATCCACACTTTGCACACATCAACTTGTACTAGGAATTGAGCAATGTTCAGGTTATCTCAGAAAGTGCTTCCTCTGTTTCATGGTGTTTGGCCTCAAGTCACACTGAAGAACGTGTCCCTAGCTCTAATTATAGCTTGGGAAGTTCTTGTAATTTTGTTAACCTTATGCTTCACTTTGAGCAATTATAAGGTGGTGTGGCGTCCCACATTTAGTGGGTGATTCATGTCAAATATGAGGCTCCTGGCTCATTATTATTTGTTTTTCTTTACATCTTTTGTTTGCTTCCAAATTCTCTTCAGTTCCTTCATTCATTAATTTCTTTAAGAGCGAAATTCAAATCCTGATATGATAAAATATGAATCATCTGAATCTCGTTCACTTCACCTTGCCGGAAAGAATCCACATTTGTAAAGTTTGATACAACAGGAACGGGTGCATTGATTAATTAAATGACAATATAATTTTGTCTCCCGTTTGCGTATTTCACGACAAAATCATTAAAATAACAATGAAATTAAAAAGCGGAAACATAGTTACAAACAGATATTTTTGTTGAATGTTTTGCTATACATACTACGTACACGATATCTAAATTGACTTGAAGATCACGAGGTATTTCTAGGTCTTTATGCCCGGTGTCACAGCGGATTTGGACCCCCCGCGGATATGGACCCCCGGTCCATATCCGCTAGCGGATTTGGACCCCCCCGGTCCATATCCGCTAGCGGATACGTACCCCCCTCCGCGCGGATTCGGACCCCCCAATATTTAGATAAAATTATAAGCCGCTCGTTTCAAACATCTCGCTTTTCATGGGCCTGGCTATTGTTTTTGCCACCATAAAACAAGGCGCCGTCTTTCAAAACAAAAACTTTTCGGCTTTCTTTCTAAGATTTTTTTTATCTTTTCCAGCACTACTAGGATAGCTACCATCACAAAGATAATTAAAAATTTCATAGTAACAATTCTTTTCAGTCATCGCAAAGTGTGCCACTTATAAGACCAACCGCAAAATATTTAGTATTTACTGTCCTTCTATCACCAAGATACAACGCACGTGCTGGTTCATATGGTTGTAAATTTATTATCGAAATTAAGATACCTAATAGCATCAATTAACTGTCTTGGAGTTTCCTTGCCTTCTTCTTATTCTCTTGTAGTTTTCCATGGCAAAAGCGTCAGTCGTTTTTTGCCAGGGAAAAATCCTCCTGCTTCAAATTTCTCATCCAGGCCTCTATATAACCTTCCGATTTTGCATTTTTGGATTCAATATTTAACCATTTTTGGTCATTTTTAGTTTCAAACGAATCTGGATTTCCTTTCATCTTGTACCTATCTAGCGATCCTAACAAAACTCCAGACCACAACGGCATCTCACCAACGTATGATCTTATGAATTTAAAAAACTCAGGGCACCAGCTTCTATTCAACGCTGCATCTACGTTTTTAGTGTTGTCCATAACGATCTGTCCGATAATTGGATTTAACAGATTTTCAAAGTGACTGTCAAAAGAATTCTCTGATATAGTTAACGCTGTTTCCCAGGCGTCATCCGTTGAAGTTGTATCTACATGATTCTCGACGTTTTCCACGATGTCGTCTATTGTCTTCGAACCCATCTTTTGTACTCTTCCGACAATCCTATCGTACGATATTTGGACCTGATCATCAAGGAACCTATTCATTAGGCAAACACATATATCTACTAAAATCATATCGAATTCATCCAAAGTTGTAGAATTCACAAGAAGGGACATGCAATACATGTTGAAACGATACCAAACTTTTTCGCGGCGATCAACATTGCTTTCTCTATTCCGCCTTTGACGCCCTATGGCACTCAAATTTTTATGAACGATATGCATGAAATGACTACACCCGACATGTGGTATCCTAAGGACGAAGTCGCCTTCTGCACCATTTTTATGTAGCAACCGATATGCTCTATTTAGGAACATCACCAACGATTCGTTATTAAATTCTCTAAGAATTGCTAAGATTCGCTGTCATCTGCTTGAGGTGGGTGGTATACTACACAAACAATAATACATGAAATTCCTCTGGGAAGCCGGTAAGGTCTCAGTTTAATCCACAAACACTCATGGTTAGGACAATCTAGGTTTGGAAGGGTCACGAAGGGTATTGAAGATTTGACAAATACGCAAACTCCTCCGCCCCGTTTCTCAACACAGTCATTTCGAACTAAAGCATAACCCTAAATGTGTACACAGCTGTCAGGAACATTTGAATTTAGCCAAGTCTCAGTTATTCCAGCCAGATCTACCTCGTTTGTTTTTAAAACGACATCCAATTCATCAATTTTATTAGATATAGCCCTCACATTTGATAGGAAGAGTTTTGGTAGTTGGGTGTCTCTAATTGGGGCAGGTTTACTTAAATGTTTCCTAATTGTAGCTATTTTTATCAAATTTTGTAAGTGCCTTCTCTCTTCTTAACTTTTAAAATTGTTTTGCAGTTGGTAATTCGAATACTCGTCGACGTCGGCTGTTGATTTAGCTTCTTTCAAACTGTTTATTTGAATAATAATGCTATCCATTTGATTAAGTATATTATCGACCCCTGACTTCATTTTACTAATTTCTTGGGAATTCTTTTCAATCCTTTTTTCATGATTCGATTCAGCGATTGCTATATCGAGTTTGGTTCCTTCTAGATCGGCGGATAGCTCGTTACAACGGCAAGAGGACTCCGAAGCACTTGAACGCGTGGCGCTATTTAGTTCAACGACACTTGGATTACCCAAAGGCGATATCAACCTTTGCTCAATCACATGGTTGAAAGTGAGAGGAAAGACCGGAAATGTTTTTTGATATCCTCGAAAAGTCTACGTGTACCGAAGCCTGTTCAGCTCGCTAAAAAAGTTTATATTTCGAAAGAACTTTTTCGAAATATGTAATCAATGGAGGCAGACTGAAAATGATGTTGAATTAGAAGAAATGTGTGACATTCATGACGGCAAAGTTTGGAAGGACTTTCAGACCTTTGAAGAACAACCTTTTCTAAAAGATCGGAACAACCTCGCATTAATCATGAATGTTGACTGGTTTAACCCATTCAAGCATGCACCAGGATCTGTAGGAGCTATTTACTGTGTTTTCGCAAATTTGCCGCGACAAGAAAGATACAAGAGAGAAAATGTAGTGTTACTCGGTCTCATTGAAGGTGAACCCAAACACGATTTAAATTCCATTCTCAAGCCAGCCGTTGACGAACTTTTGACGCTTTGGAAAGGACATATGTTTCACCAAGGCTGGAGATGCTTTTTTGTACGTGTCGCTCTTCTATGTATTGCCTGCGATGTTCCGGCAGCAAGAAAAGTTGCGGGGTTTATGGCACATAACGCTACCCGTGGTTGCTCGAGGTGCCTAAAAGAGTTCCCTGTAAAACACTTCGGTGCAAAACCAAATTATTCGGGCTTTGCAAGAAATTCCTGGCCAAAACGGGACTCAATATCTCATCGCAAAAATGCGAAAAAAACTTTGAAATGTACGTCATCCAGTCAACGAAAGAAACTTGAAAGCTCTCTTGGTAGTCGATACACTGAACTATTAAGACTACCGTACTATGATGGTGTACGATTTGTCGTGATAGATCCTATGCATAACTTGCTATTAGGCACAGCAAAATGTTTATTCCATAAATGGGTAGATTTAGGACTGTTAAAGCAGGATGATCTGAAAAAGATCCAAGTCCACATTGATGAAATCGTTGTCCCTCCAGATTTAGGACGAATTCCAAACAAAATAGAATCTGGTTCCTCTGGGATGACTGCTGACCAGTGGAAGAATTGGACATTGGTGTATTCACCTTACATCTTGTCCACTTTTCTGCCTAAAGCCCATTATGAGTGTTGGATGCTTTTTGTTTCTGCTTGTCGGCTGATGTGCGCAAGAACGATAAATCGAAGTGAATTAAAACAAGCGGATCAGAATTTACTTGCATTTTGTAACAAGGCCGAAAGCCTCTATTCCGAGGAGTTTGTGACCCCAAACATGCATCTACATGGACACCTCGCGCAATGTATTGAGGATTACGGTCCAGTTTATGCTTTTTGGTGCTTTTCTTTCGAAAGGTACAACGGAATTCTTGGTGGATACCAGCATAACAACAAGGCGGTTCCAGTCCAAATGATGAAAAAGTTTTTAGAAGAAGACTATCTTTCGTCAGCATCAACCACCCAAGAATATCCGATGTTCTTGAAGCACTTTGCAAACTTGGTTAGCAGTGAAAATGAAAAGCTTTCAGGGACATTAAAACAGGTTTTTAGCGCAGGTTTCCAAACGAGATGCCACATAAGCCAGGTTCATCCACGCGACGTCTCGTGGGAAGAAGATAACGCAACTCAGGAACCTATTCCCCCATTTAAAACCAAAGTCTTAGACGAAGAGGATTGCGAGGACCTAAAGAATATGTACAAGTCTATTTTACCCGTAAACGAAGAAACTGACGAGATTTATGTGTCTTCCAGTTATCTGCAAGTGGAAAGAATGAAAATATATGGTGAAATTTACGACTCATCATGCTGTAAATCACCAAGGGCTAACCACGTCACGGCGTCTTGGTTTCATGATAACAATATAGCTCTTTGTAATGACCCACATTTCCGGCCAGCTATAGTAAGGTTCTTCCTAAAGCACACTCTTGAATTTAATCGCGCCAATGGTGAGAAAAAACAAGAAACGTATCTTCTGGCATGTGTTTCATGGTTTAAGGACCACAAAAACTATTTCAAGTCGCCATTGGAAGTATGGTGTAGAGATATGTTTGAAGATTCGGGTCCAGCATCATTTTTACCTGTTGGACGAATTTTTGGAAGATTCTGTCCTGTTCAAGGTAAAGTTCCACTCCTCGGAAACCAACTCGAGAATGTTTTAATTGTTAATCCTTTACAACAGAAGTGGGCTGCAGAATAGTAAGGAACAGAACTCATAGAATAATAATACTAGAATAGTGGCAAAAAATAGCATTACCTGGCATTGCTTGGTGGAAACATTGTATTAAAGAACTCGCAAACCTGATTATCGATGATTATAATAATTTTTCAATAACACCTTGAAAACAATTAACATCAAATGTAGTGAAACAACTGCTTAATATAGACAAAAAAAACTCTAGGATGTTTTGATCTAAAAGGGTCGACTTAAATCGAAACGTAGATATATATTTTTCGGTTTATTTTGTTATATTTGATGCGAATTTTTTATCGCTTTCATACTGCTATGTCTGTTTTCATTTGTACACATGAAAGATGAAATGTTCCATGAAAATAGTATTCAAGCAAAATGTACACGAATCTGCATATTGCAGGAATAAAAACATTTCTTGTTTTAAAGCTCTGTTTACACTACGATTTAAAATGGGTACCCATTTTATTAGTGTCCGGCCTTTGTTTTGGTAGTCTGGACACTAATAATATTAATTCGACACGGATACCCATTTTAGTCCTGCCGTGCCAATAAATTGAGTGTAGTGTGAATCGGGCTTAAATGACACCAAACTTGATGATATTTCATGATTGTAGCTACTATAGAGTATAATTTATGCATGAAATTATCCATTATATCATTTATATGTATGCTGACAAAAAAACAGTATTCTGCCAATAAAATTCTTGTTGACGCATGATATCTGTATGAATGTTTGAAACAAATTATACACGACCTAAGCACAAGTTTACACTACTCTTAATTTATTTATATTTATATGCCCGGTCTTTGTTTTGGTAGTCTGAACAACAATAAAATTGGGCCGTTTTAGCCGTGCCGTGTCAATAAATTGCGTGTAGTGTAAACGGTCCTTTAGATAAAATGTGCCCGCCTTTGGTAAAGCGCCAACAGGCGTAAGTATGAATTATAAATCAATTTGTACAAGATTTGTACATAATCAAAGGCTATAAACATGGTGTTTTGATGTATCAACACTCTGTTGCATCTTTATCTGTCAAAATTTATGACGTGTATGAGGTGTTATATGTTTATATCAACCAAAGGTAAACGCAAAAAAGGTTTAAGGAGAGTTTTACATGACTTCACATGGCTAATTTGATGTCATGGCCATGCAAATCGGGTATAGTGTATAAACAGAGTGTGTTTGTTTCGCCTAGTCGGGATTACACGTTCCATATAAACAGGCCCTAAAATTGAAAGGACTGAATCCAATTAGCCAAACTTTACACCTAAGCGGAAATTGGCCATGATTTTGCAATTATATTGTGATAATTGTGCCATATGCATGCAATTAAATTGTGATATGCATGGTTGTGAAGATAGAACTTAATCGTTCATGCAGGCAGTGACATTTATCCAATGGAAAGGAAAAACAAATCAAATAATGCTCATCATATGCGCTCTCTCGGCAATAGGAGGGAAAATACTCGTCGTAGACGAGTAATAAAAAGAAAATTGCGTAAATTGGCGAAGGATGAAGGAAGCAAACAAACAAACAACATTTCGAATGATACCATTGGCACTGGTTTAGCGAACGAGGTTAGGCATACAAGCGGTGAAAATCCTACACATTTAGAAAGTATTAAAAAGCTAGAAGAGGAAAACAGTCGTCTGAACAAGCATGCAGTGTACTTCCACTACCGATGGAAAAAAAGCCAAGAGGAAACTAAGACGAAATGCCAACCAAAATTAATAGAACTTGACAGAAAGCATCTACATGTAGATGGAAAAGTCGGGGAAGGAACATTTGGAAACTGTTTTTTGGCAAAGTATGGATCTCTCAAAGTGGCAGTCAAAGAAATAAAGAGCGAAAGTTTAAACGAGAAAATCACCAGAGAAGCTGAGATACTACATAGCCTACGTCATCCTAATCTCCCTTTGCTTCTCGGCGTCTGTTTCCAGAAAAGTCCTTTTCTCATCATTACAACCTACCACAGTGTCGAAACTGAAGACGCCTTACTATCTACTACAATGTGCACTGCCTTGTCTGAAAACATTGTAAGTTCCGACCTTCGTCCACACTGGTTGGCCATATTGCACGACCTCTCTATGGCCATTTGTTATATTCACGAGAAGAATATAATTCACAACGATATTAAGACGAATAACGTGGTCATAGAGAAGCACGGCAAATGCTTTACTGCAGTTCTCATTGACTTTGGCAAAGCAACTGCAGCTAACAATGGCAAGAGCTACCCAGAATTTGGCGAGAAGGAGCGAGAAACGTATGAGAGGAAGTACCCATACTTGGCACCAGAACTTAAATCTGGTGGAGGGAAACAAACAGTACGCACTGATGTTTATTCATTTGGATATTTAATGAAAGTCGTCAGCCACAGCCTCGAAAATAGGGAACTTTCTGCACTTTATCACTCGTGTAAGAACATTTCAGAACTAAATAGGCCAAATATGCATGAGATTGAGAATTCATTGGAAAAGCTTAAGTTAAGTAGGTAATTTTTTGTAGATTGTATATGCCCGACTGTCCGCTAAGTAGGTCACAATTGTAGCACTATATTAAATAAATAATTATGAATCTCTAATCTACCGGATGCGGAAATTCGGGCTATCACCATGCAACTTATAGTAAATAAGTCAGCCTAAAACAGGTTATTGTTTAATTATTCTGGTCCTCTATACACACGTGTACACGAATTCAGGTAAATTATGATATACATACATTAAATAACTCCTAGCAAAAACGAATTTTTTTATCAAAGATGCCTTGATGTCGCTTTGTTTGTCATCATTCAAAGAGCATTAAACTTGTAAGTGAAATTGACAAGAGCCAGCCCTATTTCCCGCTGAGGAGTCCACATGCATAAAGTTGCTTTCCAGTCACGCGTTTTTCGTAGGCACACGCACGAAAAATTTTATAAATGCTTCTAAATGTTTATTATTCAACATCTAGGTCTACACAATTGCATACTAAAATATATATATATATATATATATATATATATATATATATATATATATATATATATAATATATATATATATATATATATATATATATATATATTATATATATTATATATATATATATATATATATATAATATATATATATATATATATATATATATATATATATATATACCCATTTGCAAAAACGTTGGCCGCAGATAGATAGATAGATAGATACTCGAAGTCTAATTAGAATTGCATATGATTGCATTTGCATGGGATTTCAATCATATTACACAACATATGCAATTCTAATTAAATTTCGAGTATCTATCTATCTATCTATCTGCAGCCAACGTTTTTGCAAATGGGTGTATATATATATATATATATATATATATATATATATATATATATATATATATATATATATATATATATATATATATTATATATATATAGAAAGAGAGAGAGATTTGCTGAAGCGAATAATTAATTTATTGCTTCCGTGCATTGTGATTAGTTATTCGAAGCTAACGTAGCCCACTTATAGAGCAACTTGCTTAATAGTAGCCCACTTCTAGAGCAACTTGCTTATCAAGATTTAAGTACAGGGAAATTTTGTTACGTTTTGGAGAACGTGCTCTCCTGATTTATTCCTAGCAGGATTAAAAACTTCAAGGCGATTCGCACTTCGTTGGCGATTCATTGCTACAGTTAAGTAATATTCCCCTCACGTGCGTTGAGCATGTTTCAAGTGCAAGGTCAGCGTACCTATATAAACTGAAACGTTCCGAAAAGTTCAAGGTCATTTATATCTGGCTGCCGTCGAAGCAATTCGAAAGTTTTCCCCACACCCTCCCTCTCTTTCTCTAGGTGGTGTGCTACGATAATTTCTATGTAGTTATGCTGGTGTGGGCATTTTTTATCACCCCATCTTTTCTGTGCTGTATTAAAATACGAACGTTGTAACAATTAACTATAATTTGTTACTTTTGACTTAATTAAATCGGCATGTGCTTTAGCACATTGCCATTATTTTATCCAAAAATGTGATCTGTTTTATTTTAGTTGCATGCCTCTAATTTGCCCAGAAAACATATCAGTTCAGAACTGCTGCTTTCAAGCCAGTTTTTTCTAAATACCTTCAGTTTACCTTGGGGTATTGTTTACAGCAGTAAAAAGTAGCTGCAAAAAAAGTCTTCACTTCGATTTAGCAATATACTAAAGCCTAATACGTTGAACAATTAACCTGCGAACACACTGCACACGAAAACGGCTCATCCCCCAAATATATTTACACACCTTGGAACAACCGTGTAAATACCCATCGCGGCATCGCCAAATTATTAGCCGTTTAATCTAAGTGCATTTGGAACAACCGGCTCTGGATTATTAAGCCGTTGTATTCTAGACGTATTCGGTTTAACGAATACCACAGAATTTCATCAGTATTCCAAACCGTATAGTAGTTGGTAATACTACGGAATATTATGGATATTCTGACCGTATTCTGACTCGCTATACGGTGTTGGAATATGTATTTTATTCCGACCCATATAGAGAGTGGAATACTTGGGAATACGCAGCTTTTCGCCCAGTGTCATACGTGTCAAAATATATGAAATCCCAGAGGCACAGAAATGTAACAAATACATAAATACTTGCGCAGGTTCAGTTTTTTCGATATTTTTCTCTAAGTACTCTTTTTTACTGTAAAATATACAATAAACACTCAACCTAGATATTAATGGTATAAATATTTCAAAACATTTTTAATCCTATTTGACATCAACAGATCAAATTCCAATCTACCCTTTTTCGTTATTACGGAGGTCATAAGTTCATCAAAAAGGGTACCCTTTTTCATCAAACGATGTAATGACGTATTAGACCGAAAAGGGTACCTTTTACCGTCTTACTTCTTAACAACAAGATCGACGAAAAAGGGTACCCTTTTTCATCATGTTCGAAAACGACGCGTTTGAGCGATAAACATCGCCTTTTTTCGGAAAAAGGTGGGGGTATTGTACGTATTTCAGAAATGCTTTATGCCATCGAAAAGGGTATATTATTTAGTGCAGTCGATGAGAAGTACATACGTCAAAAGATGGATTTTCTCTAAATTTTGCTTTCCAGATTCGGAATTTTTCCAGTTTTAGAATTGCCGGAGCCGTCCACTGATTTTACACACATATACCATGACTTACACTGTCTTACACAGCTGAGTGATATTGCTGTACATTGCTCTACCATAGATTAACCTAAATGATCTGCCATGATCATATTTGCACTGCTTTACCATACACTGTATGCTGCTGTTAAACTGAATAAAACAATGTCCTCCCATACAATATTGGTATTTGATAGCATAATATGAGTTAGTATAAATTAATGTTGTGCTTGACAGCATAACTTAATGCATTAGTATTTAATAATATGTTGCCAAACAGCATAATATAATTTGTTTGGATAAACTGGCTATTAACTTACATTGCTGTACCATATTATATTGCCTGTATAGTGTATATCTTAAAAAAGATTCACTCATTTCAACCTATCATCTTAAGTCACTGTAGGTATACCAAAGAGCTACCCACCAAAATACTTGTCAATATCTATTGTATAAGTTGCTGAGATTTCATAAGTGTATGACTAAACCCCAGCCATTTGATTTTCTCAAATGTGCAGTGTTGCACTTTATGCTTTAATTCATCCTTTATATCATTCTGAGCATCTAATTATTTGATATATGGAGGTTTGAGTATAATTTCATTAGGTAATTTTCATGTTAGCATCAGGTTATTGGTCGTAGTTGTACCTTAATTCTGATTTAGGCAAAATCACTAATTTAAATAACATTTCATCAGAATGTAACATTTGTTTCACTCAAGGTATATTGAGTAGTTTACCCACAAAAGTACTTATTTATACAGGTGTTTCTACATTCATACATGTATACAGGTGTTTGTTGTATAAAACTCTTAAATCCGTTTCAACTATAATATACCGGGAGATTGGTTAATTTTGTCGAATAAGCGCCGCACCTCAATAAAAAAAATTAATAAGCGCCGCTGTTGAATAAGCGCCGCGGCGCCTATTTAGGAAGACATAAATAAACGCTAAAAAATGTAGAAATAAACGATTCTTTATTTAAACGCGTTAATTCTAACATTTAAACTATTGGGAACGACGGCCAGTATTGAAACTTTAAAGTTTTATTGTCGAATCTCTTACAACCGGGCTCATATGACAGTTCTGATAGTTTAAAATTTTCCTTCTTCCTAATTAACTCCGTGTCTAACACTTGGGCATGTCGTCGATTCGCCGTAAATGCTATGAACTTAGCGGGAATCACCAGCCCAACTTCGCGCTTTCTTTTTCCTGTTAC
>NW_021163539.1:0-40569 GCF_004324835.1 Dendronephthya gigantea | reverse complement strand
CGGGAAACTCGTCTTACAAGGTCAAGGAAAACAGGAAACTCGTCTTACAGGGGAAACTCCTCTTGGAAACTCATCTTAGACGGGAAACTCGTCTGATGTGAATCAGGCTACAGATGAGTTTCTCGTCAGAATTTTCCCGCCTAACTTTCCCGTCTAAACAAACGGTTAATTTGAACGGGAATCCCTTCTGGACGAGAAACTCGTCTTAAATTCGCATTTAGACGGATAATTCAGACGAGTTTCTGAAATATCAACACGGTCAAGGACGGAACAAGGGTAAAGCCCGCCGCACAAGAGAGCTATCAGCTGAGCTAACGACCTCGCGAGGCAGTTAACTCAGCCTGAAAACTATCCGCACACGATAGAAACTTGCCTCTCGAGGCGAATTCCTCACGAAAAACTATCCGCACACGAGAGTAACTTGCTGAGCTAACAGCGTCGCGAGGTCTTTACCTCAGCTACCAGCTCTCGTGTGAGGTGCGCTTAACTGAGAAAATAAACAAAATTACTATCGTAATAATCACGATACCCTTTTTAGCATTACCCGACCCATTACACGTGTAAAATTTATATCCATTCCAAGTCATATTAAGACGGGTTTTTACAATCAACTTTCCTGTCTAAGATGAATTTCCCGTGCCTAATATGAATTTAGTTGTTAATGTGAGAGAGATGATACCTTCGGCTTCTCCGCTTCCTTGAATATACAATCCATTGTTATATGGTTTGTTGTTGTTTGAATAAGAACGTGATTTTCGTCAAATCTTCGCAGCAAATGGTGCCATGACAGAACTCTCTGGTTTGCAAATTATGTCGACACCATATCACCATTGTGTGCACAAGAGCCTCGGTATAATGATAAATTCACGTTAATTTATTTGTTTTGTAAGATTATAAGAATATTATCGATTCGCTGTGTTGTTACAAGGTTACATCTGGTCTTACCTTGGTGTTCCGAAATCAACACAACCCTGACTGTCACATCCACGGATTAAATTTCTACCATTTGAGCTGCAAAGCTGACCAAGTTTAAAACATTCAACCGCATTATCTAGAAAAATAAATGCAGAAAAATACGATGAAGAATAACGAAGTGATACTTGAGAATTCTATGAACAAAGATATATATCACAATATGTATTCCAGTACCTGCAAAGACTAGGAATATAACAACGATCTTAACAACTCCAAACATCTTTGATCTGCTAAAATTTAATCTTCTAGCTTGAAATGGCTTTTCATCGATATAATGATCGCACTTATACAGAATGTTTAAAAAACACAACACTTAATATTTATGAATATTTTGATACGCTATACGATCTTTTGTGATCAAAACGAAAGTGAATTTTATAAACACTTTGAAGTTGCGTTTTTCTTATTCACCACAGCTGTAGATCAATCCACAAGATATCCTGAACCATTTGTGAGTTGATGAAAACTCATTTAGATTGGAATGTTATTGCACCGCGAAAATATTCAACTTTACTTAGACAGAGTAAAATACTAAAGTAGGTCAAATCTGGGTGCATTGCAAGCTAATGGGTTAACAAGAGACATTGACAGATAGTTTTGTTAACTTATTAACTGACAGTACTCTTCCACTGATGAGTAAAATCATCTGACATTAGACAGAGTAAAATACTAAAGTAGGTCACATCTGGGTGCATTGCAAGCTAATGGGTTAACAAGAGACACTGACAGATAGTTTTGTTAACTTATTAACTGACAGTACTCTTCCACTGATGAGTAAAATCATCTGACATTAGACACAGTAAAATACTAAAGTAGGTCACATCTGGGTGTATTGCAAGCTAATGGTTAACAAGAGACACTGACAGATAGTTTTGTTAACTTATTAACTGACAGTAATCTTCCACTGATGAGTAAAATCATCTGACACGATTAGGAAAAATCTAGGTTCATAATGCTGGACCATGCAGTTTGACCCATTCACTTAGCATACATAGCTCAGTGCTTTATACTCCAGTCCCAGTTCTCTCTCTCAGCTCGCTTTATTTTTAAATTTATTTGTGGAAACACTGCTGCAAATTCCAGGAATTCCTGAGAGGAAATGATGCATTTTATGCCAACACTTTATAAGGAAGAGATATTTGTCTTCATAAACTGATCATTTTGGAGACGATTTCGAGAAAATACAAACACAGACTTCTTCAAGAACGAACACTGTATCTATATTCAGTCTATACAGCGAGGTTTATACTACAGAGCGACAAACAACACAGAACTTGCTTTATTATTACGACACAAGAACGACGTGAAATATGGCTTCATATATACAAGGCTACGATGAACAACGCTTCGAGACCAAAGTCAGTCAAAATTTCGTTTGTCAGATTTGCTTCAACGTCTTGAAAGAGCCTGTCCTGTGTCCGAAGAACCAACATTGTTTTTGCCGTTGTTGTATTACGAAACATCTGGAAAATTCTCCAACATGTCCAACGTGTGCCGATGAACTGACCGTAGAGACTTTGACCGAACCAAATAGAATGGTAAAAGAACTTTTAAATGAGTTAAAAATTCGTTGCGTTTACATCGACAGAGGTTGTCAAGAAGTTGTAGAATTACAGCATCTTGACCGCCATGAAGATACATGTGGATATACACCAGCCGTTTGTACAAACCAAGGCTGTGGTTTAATTGTCAACAAGCGTGATCTTATTCACCATGAAAGTGAAGTCTGTGAATTCCGAAAGTTGAAGTGTCACTCGTGCGGAGAAATAACGAAAACTTTGGCAGAAATGGAGGAAAGAATCGCGAATATGGACAAGAACATGGGGAAGAATAGTGTAACAATTGAAACTAAAATAACAAATTTAGAGAGAAAAATAGACAAAAATACCGCGGATTTAAAAGCAGATATAAAAGCAGACATAGAAGGAAAACACGAAGCGGTTAACAACGAAGTCAGAGGATTGAAAACAGCTTTGGTCAGAGCTTTTGATGAAATGAAGGACGTTCTTATCATGATGGAGGGCAAGATAGAAGAAAATACAAGAAAAGTAAGAAATAGACCAAGTGGTGATAAGGAAAATATAATTGTTGCTGGAGGTGGAGGAACTAACTCTGTACAGATGTTTAACTTGCGTCAAAGAACATGGTCGCCATTACAATCAATGCCAAAGAATCGTTTTGGAGCGACTTCATTTATTTATAACAATCATATGACTATAGCTGGGGGTAGCTGTGCTGGGTGTGGCATTGTTGATGATATGATTAGAATGAATATTGACCCAAACCCTGATCTCTCAACACACTGGAGTGACTCTCCTGTTAAACTACCTGATAAGTTGGAAAGCCACAGCAGTGTGCTGTATAATGATGAGTTGATAGTCTCTGGAGGTCATAATAGAAATGGTTTATCTGACTTGATCAGATCAGTCCAGCTTGTTCCTCCCTATACTGTGAAGACCTTATCAAGAATGCCAGAACCAAGACAAGGTCACAGCATGGAAATATTTGATGATAATTTGTTGATAGTTGGTGGAAGAACAACTCACAGATACACAGACAGCCTCTGCAGTGTCATACTGTACGATATAAAGAAGAATGAGCTGAAACAGTTGTCACCACTGCCATATGAAGTGAGTGATATGGCAACTGTGAGATGGGGAGACAACATTGTTGTTATTGGTGGCTCTGACAAACATGGCAAGATTCTAGATACAGTTATCATTTACAATGTCAAGACAGAACAAAGTCACATGTTGCCATCAATGAGATTTAAGAGGAGGGGATGTACTGCAGTTGTTATTGAAAACAACATTGTAGTCCTGGGAGGATCTGATGAGCAAGGAAAGCTAAAGTCAGTTGAAGGTTTCAACTTTGAAAGGTATTCTTGGGAAGAACTTCCAGAAATGTCTAAAGCAAAATCGTGGCACACTGCTGTTGTTGTGTGAACAATATGTAAGGTATTAAGTGAAAACTCCTAACATATTATGAAGAGTTGAAATGAACTATATCATCTATATGACTTTCACAAAGTTATAGAAATAGATTGTAACGTTCTAAGTTGATTGTCAGACATATACTGATTTGTATTTTTGTGATTGAATTTAAATTAAGTCCGTTCTTAGAACAATAATAAATGTTTGAAATAGATATTTTCATTGAGGAAGGTCTAAAATGAAACACAAAATAAAAAATTTGAAGCTTTTCTGCACCCACTCCACCTAGGTTTTTTCAGCCCCCCCCCTCCCACCTAGGTTTTTTCAGCCACAACCCACCCCTCCCCACCTGGGTTCTTCTGCCCCAGCCCCCCAGACCAAGAATCCTAACTGAGCCTCTGCCTCAAGAAATAGCTCAGTTACCTATTTTAAATATCAGCCTGTCTGTAAATGATGTCTGTGTCTGTCAGACTGCCACAGACCAAGTCATATTTTAAAATTTAACAATTAACAAGATTTGGAGAGATAGTTTTACTCTTTATTAAAACAAAACCCTGATTAAGTAATATAAATTGGTTTGTCAAATAAAATAAAATTCTTGTTTCAAGTTTGCTCACAGATTGTTTTGTAATTTCACGTTTTCCATCGCGTCCTTGAAGGCTTTTAGTACAAGATTTACATTATCTTTTGTACTGTTCAACCCCATCAGACCAACATGCCATATCTGAAAAATTTCACGACAATATCTGCGAATATGGAATATTCGGAATATGGAATATCTGCGAATATGGAAAAGAAAATTGTGAATATGGATACCTTTCCAGCAGACTTCCAAGACCACCTGAAATATCCATTTTACATCTGAAAAAGAAATTGATTATCCAATTTTAACACTCTCCCTCTTTACTGGACCTCTATGAATCACCCCCTTGCAAGTATTAAAAATGCAGCTATTGGCAGGGGGGTGACTCATTCCACATTTCATCACTCAGCAAGTACCGTAAATGGAAGGATTTACCCCCCTGTTCATTTTAAAAATATAGTAGTTGGCAGGGGGGTGAATGCCTTCATTTACGTTACTTGCTGAGTGACGGAACCACTTATGCAAAAAACAATGGAGTTGTTCTTCTGATAGGTATTCTTTTATTTTTAATGTTTTTTTATCTTTACTTGAAAGCACGACATGAAATTACCATTTAGACCTAACCCGGGGGGTGACGCGAGTCAATGACCAAATTCATTACTCATTCTGTTTCGAGAAATGCATTATAGTTTAAAATTTAGTTTAGCCGAATTCATATTAGAGGCGAGAAACTCGTCTTACAAGGTCAAGGAAAACAGGAAACTCGTCTTACAGGGGAAACTCCTCTTGGAAACTCATCTTAGACGGGAAACTCGTCTGATGTGAATCAGGCCACAGACGGGTTTCTCGTCAGAATTTTCCCGCCTAACTTTCCCGTCTAAACAAACGGTTAATTTGAACAAGAATCCCTTCTGGACGAGAAACTCGTCTTAAATTCTCATTTAGACGGATAAATCAGACGAGTTTCTGAAATATCAACACGGTCAAGGACGGAACAAGGGTAAAGCCCGCCGCACAAGAGAGCTATCAGATGAACTAACGACCTCGCGAGGCAGTTAACTCAGCCTGAAAACTATCCGCACACGATAGAAACTTGCCTCTCGAGGCGAATTCCTCACGAAAAACTATCTGCACACGAGAGTAACTTGCTGAGCTAACAGCCTCGCGAGGTCTTTACCTCAGCTACCAGCTCTCGTGTGAGGCGCGCTTCACTGAGAAAATAAACAAAATGATTATCGTAATAATCACGATACCCTTTTTAGCATTACCCGACCCATTACACGTGTAAATTTTATATCCATTCCAAGTCATATTAAGACGAGTTTTTACAATCAACTTTCCTGTCTAAGATGAATTTCCCGTGCCTGATATGAATTTGGTTATTAATGTGAGAGAGAAAATACCTTCGGCTTCTCCGGTTCCTTTAATATACAATCCATTGTTATATGGTTTGTTGTTGTTTGAATAAGAACGTGATTTTCGTCAGATCTTCGCAGCAAATGGTGTCATGACAGAACTCCCTAGTTTGCAAATTATGTCGACACCATTGCGTGTACGAGAACCTCTGTATAATGATAAATTCACGTTAATTTAATATTTTTGTAAGATTATAAGAATATTATCGATTCGCTGTGTTGTTACAAGGTTACATCTGGTCTTACCTTGGTGTTCCGAAATCACCACAACCCTGACTGTCACATTCACGGATTAAATTTCTACCATTTGAGCTGCAAAGCTGACCAAGTTTAAAACATTCAACCGCATTATCTAGAAAAATAAATCCAGAAAAATACGATGAAGAATAACGAAGTGATACTTGAGAATTCTATGAACAAAGATATATATGACAATATGTATTCCAGTACCTGCAAAGACTAGGAATATAACAACGATCTTAACAACTCCAAACATCTTTGATCTGCTAAAATTTAATCTTCTAGCTTGAAATGGCTTTTCATCGATATAATGACCGCACTTATACAGGGTGTTTAAAAAAACACAACACTTAATATTTATGAATATTTTGATACGCTATACGATCTTTTGTGATCAAAACGAAAGTGAATTTCATGAACACTTTGAAGTTGCGTTTTTCTTATTCACCAAAGCTGTAGATCAATCCACAAGATATCCTGAACCATTTGTGTGTTGATGAAAACTCATTTAGATTGGAATATTATTGCACCGGGAAAATATTCAACTTGACTTAGACAAAGTAAAATACTAAAGTAGGTCACATCTGGGTGCAATGCAAGCTAATGGGTTAACAAGAGACACTGAAAGATAGTTTTGTTAACTTATTAACTGACAGTATTCTTCCACTGATGAGTAAAAACATCTGACATTAGACAGAGTAAAATACTAAAGTTGGTCACATCTGGGTGCATTGCAAGCTAATGGGTTAACAAGAGACACTGACAGATAGTTTTGTTAACTTATTAACTGACAGTACTCTTCCACTGATGAGTAAAATCATCTGACACGATTAGGAAAAATCTAGGTTCATAATGCTGGACCATACAGTTTGACCCATTTACTTAACATACATAGCTCAGTGCGTTATACTCCAGTCCCAGTTCTCTCTCTCAGCTCGCGATATTTTGAAATTTATTTGCGGAAACACGGCAGCAAATTCCAAGAATTCCTGACAGCAAATGATGCATTTTATGCAAACACTTTATAAGGAAGAGATATTTGTCTTCATAAACTGATCATTTTGGAGAAGATTTCGAGAAAATAAAAAAACAGACATCTTCAAGAACGAACACTGTATCTATATTCTTCAGTCTATACAGCGAGGTTTATACTACAGAGCGACAAACAACACAGAACTTGTTTTATTATTACGACACAAGAACGACGTGAAATATGGCTTCATATATACAAGGCTACGATGAAGAAAGGTTTGTGAACCAAATCGATCGAAATTTTCATTGTCATATTTGCTTCAACGTCTTGAAAGAGCCGGTTATGTGTTCGAGAAACCAGCATTCGTTTTGCCGTTGTTGTATTACGAAACATCTGGAAAATTCTCAAACATGTCCAACGTGTGCTGATGAACTAACCGTAGAGACTTTGATTGAACCACCACGAATGGTAAAAGATTTTTTAAATGAATCAAAAATTCGTTGCGTTTACATCGACAGAGGTTGTCAAGAAGTTGTAGAATTGCAGCATCTTGACCGTCATGAAGATACATGTGGATATACACCAGCCGTTTGTACAAACCAAGGCTGTGGTTTAATTGTCAACAAGCGTGATCTTATTCACCATGAAAGTGAAGTCTGTGAATTCCGAAAGTTGAAGTGTCACTCGTGCGGAGAAATGACGAAAACTTTGGCAGATATGGAGGAAAGAATGGCGAATATGGAGAAGAATAATGTAACAATTGAAACTAAAATAACAAATTTAGAGCGAAATGTTGCACGGAATATCGAGAAAAACACGGCAGATTTAAAAGCAGATTTAAAAGCAGATATGGAAGGAAAACTCGAAGCGGTTAACAGCGAAGTCAAAGGTTTGAAAACAGCTTTGGTAAGAGCTTTTGATGAAATGAAGGACGTTCTTATCACGATGGAGGGCAAGATAGAAGAAAACACAAGAAAAGTAAGAAATAGACCAAGTGGTGATAAGGAAAATATAATTGTTGCTGGAGGTGTAGGAACTAACTCTGTAGAGATGTTTAACTGGCGTCAAAGAACGTGGTCGCCATTACAATCAATGCCAAACCATCGTTATGGAGCGACTTCATTTATTTATAACAATCATATGACTATAGCTGGGGGTCACTGTGATGGTTCTGTCATTGTTGATGATATGATTAGAATGAATATTGACCCAAACCTTGATCTCTCAACACACTGGAGTGATTGTCCTGTTAAACTACCTGATACGTTGAAATACCACAGCAGTGTGCTGTATAATGATCAGTTGATAATCTCTGGAGGTGTTAATGGAAATTGCTTCTCGGACTTGATCAGTTCAGTCCAGCTTGTTCCTCCCTATACTGTGAAGACCTTATCAAGAATGCCAGAACCAAGACAAGGTCACAGCATGGAAATATTTGATGATAATTTGTTGATAGTTGGTGGAAGTACAACTTGCGGATACAAAGACAACCTCAGCAGTGTCGTACTGTACGATATAAAGAAGAATGAGCTGAAACAGTTGTCCCCACTGCCGTATGAAGTGAGTGATATGGCAACTGTGAGACGGGGAGACAACATTGTTGTTATTGGTGGCGCTGACAAACATGGCAAGCCATTAGCTACAGTTATCATTTACAATGTCAAGACAGAACAAAGTCACATGCTGCCATCAATGAGATGTAAGAGGAGGGGATGTACTGCAGTTGTTATTGAAAACAACATTGTAGTCCTGGGAGGGGAGGGTGAGCGACAAGAGCTAAAGTCAGTTGAAGGTTTCAACTTTGAAAGGTATTCTTGGGAAGAACTTCCAGAAATGTCTAAAGCAAGATCGTGGCACAATGCTGTTGTTGTGTGAACAATATGTAAGGTATTAAGTGAAAACTCCTAACATATTATGAACAATTGAAATGAACTATAAGATTTTCACAAAGTTATAAAAATAGATTGTAGCATTCTAAGTTGATTGTCAGACATATACTGATTTGTGTTTTTGTAATTGAATTTAAATTGAGTCTGTTCTTAGAATTATATATTAAAGAACAATGACAAATCTATGAAATAGATATTTTCATTGAGGAAGGTTTAAAATGAAACATCAAATAAAAGAATTCAAACAATAGGTAGGTGCATGACAGCATGAGTGAAAAAACTTGATTAAATATTGACCATGTTGGATCAGAGTTATTAGTTTCTATTAACTGCGGTTTGGATTAAAAAATTCAACTTTCCTAGTAGGATAAATATTTCTGAGAGGAGACATAAAATGAAAGGGTAAACTTACGATATTTCAGAGCATGTGATGCAGGGAATATTTCCGATGTTAGATTTCAACATTGATAATGGCGCCTGTTCATCTCTACCATGATGTTCCCCACATTTGAAATAAAATTCCTATGAAAGAATGAGATGTTTTTAATTTTTATCAACAACCTGGTATGAATTGTTATCACAGTGGAGATGGATGGACGTATTTATTGAGGGTGTGTATTAAACCAGGAAGAACACTAAAAAGAGAGTGGTCACATCATTGAGAGGTTTATGAAAGATCTCATCACCACCTGATTGTTGAGATTCACCATCTTCATCTTCGTCATCCTGTGTCAGTTTCACTTTCGTCAAACCATCATTCGCATTGTAAGTTGCATCAACTGAGATCTGACCAGATTTCTGAACAGCATGAATGATGCTGTGGTTCATCTCTGCATTCTACAAAAAAACACAGTTTCATATCTCAGAATGTCAGACTCATTGTCGACTGATGGCAATTTAAAGACTGCTTTCCATTATGTTAACTTTGCCAGCATGGGTGAAGCAGCCTTCAGAGAAATCTGCAGATGCAGTTGTGACACGCCTCAAGAAAGAGCAGGCAGCGCCATAGCTCAAAGATTAATTGACCTTTTCCATAATAACGTCAAAGGTGGAAAGTCTGATGTTACACGAAGTTTCATTGGTTCGATAGTTTCGTGGAGCCAATCAAATTTCGTGTAACATCAGACTTTCAGTGTTTGAGGTCAGTATAAGAAATGTCCATTGTGGGCGTACATTCATATATTTGTTTATGCCCAACTTATTTCTTTTGTAAGCTATTGTTCCTATCATATGTAAACATGAATGTACAAATATACACCCTTCAATTAAGCTGTCTAGCCATGGCACTGAGGCAAAGTTAATGTAATGAAAACCACCTTCAGGAATACAAATATTTCATGTTCTAAAACTACACTTTCTGATGCAAGTTTAGAAAGCCAAGCAATTGAAAAAATGGTAAAAATTCGTAGATCTTTTACTCAAACTTGCTTTCAAATCACTGGCTACCATAAAAAAGCCAACCAGATTTCTCTCTTTTTTTTGAAAGCCTAGCTGTGAACAGATCATCTATTGCAGTCAACTCTCCAGTATTTGCAAAGAAATTTAAAAAGATTTCAGTGATGAGGTTATAGTGCTAAATAATCTCACATCTCTGTGAATTATTTTGTAAATACATTCAGAATGGTGGTATGTTGACTTTGAACCATATTCCAAGACACCTGAACCCTGGCTACAATCTGAGAATTTTGAGAATCATCTGAAAAATCCTGGAAACTGTCCATGAGTGAGAATTCACATAAGTTTGGGTCAGGTTTTAGTGGAGAAAGATGGCTTTGAAAAATGTCTTAAAATATCATTTTATCAAGATTCAGACACTGTGATATTCTGAGATGGACTGACTCAAGCAAGACAAGCTGTATCATAATCTATCTCAGATTTACTATAACGAAGATGGTCGCTTTAAACATCAAAATCCCGAACGAAAAAAAACCTCATTTATAAAATCATTTCAACATTTCACAGTAAAGCTTTCGTTATTTCTTTGAAAATTGTTATATAAATCACATTAAAAGCTTGATATTTTCCTAAAAATCACTCACCCCGAGTGTTAATTCATCGGGTAATTCTCGACCGGCAAAAATGATTTTAATTCCAGCAGTTTTGACATTTTTCTTGCGAGCAATTTCCCGTTTTAGTTGAGAGATTGTCCAGGATGGTTGAAAACGAAGGTTAAATGATTTGCCGTTGAAGTTTACGGTCACGTCGTGCGACATATTTCGCTAGAAAAGCTCGTGTATTTCCTTGCAATTGAGAGAAAATAATTCAAAATATTTTGCTTCAAAACGAAAGTTTGGAAAAGAAATGTTTGAAAATTGAAAGTTTTAAACGACGGTAGCTTCCACTTACCAAAACAAACTTCCTCTTTTTTCCTTGAAATTTCACTCCCTGGCAGTTTTCTGATCTCTTGGAACACTGGAATGTTCAGCGTTTTCTATGTTGGCAATCAATATAATTCCATTTAATCCTTGAGATTAGGTTAGGATTAGGGTTTAATTTAGGATAAGGTTTAACCCTATTTGATCGCGTCGCGTAGCGACAGCGATCTATAGTTTCGGCTTGGTTTTTTTTTTTTTTTTATTATTTTTTTCCTCTCGGGTCGACCCCCAGCGTCGCTAGCTGCGGGCCATATCACCCTAATCGGGAACCTGCGCACAGGTAAGTTGCTAGTTATATCACGTGTTGTATTCACTTTGGGCATATTTCGTTTCACCTTCGAACTTCGAAGCAGTAAAGTAGAATCAATAAAGCGATCAAAATGCTATCTTTATCTTTACACTCATTACACATACAACTAACTGCACACGCCGAGCAGAGAAAGCCTGCACTAAAGGATTTCAAGCAGTTTCAAAATGGGCTGTTCATTTACGACACAAAATTTGCATAGCTGGGCTGGCTACGCCGCTGTGAACGACGCGATCATATAACGCCTAGTAGGCGTCTTGTTAACAATAAACCTAAAACCTAATCTTAACCCTAATCGTAACATAATCTCATATAATAATATAAGTCTGAGGGATAGTTTTTTTTAACTCATTAACTGCCAAAACAAACTTCCCGTTTGCCTTGAAATTTCACTCCGTGACAGTTTTCTGATATCACAAACTGGATATTTAGCGTTTTCTATGTTGGCAGTGTTGGCAGTATTATTCCATTTAATTCTCAAGATTAGGTTGGGATTAGGGTTAAATTTAGGATAAGATGTAACCCTATTAAACCATAAACCTAGAACCTTGAACTAAAACATAATCTTAACCCAATTCCTAACATAATCCCAAAGATTGAATTCGTGTATTTAGGATTTAGTGAACATGGAGTTTTATATTAAAAACTATCGCAGCATCGTCAGCACTTTTGAAATTGTAAATTCCCATTTTAATAGAACAAGTTAAAACTTTTAGAGTCGACTTAAATTACTGCAAAATAACATTTCTCTAAAATCTACTGAAAATAAAAGAAAAAATGTTTAATTCGGATCCAGCTCTTTCCGTCAGCTCCCGTCATTTTCAAATTCATTTTTGGAAACACCGCAGCAAATTCCAGGAATTCCTGAGTCCTGACATGAAAGGACGCGTCTTATGCAAATACTTTATAAGTAAGGGATATTTGTCTTCATAAACTGATCATTTTGGAGAAGATTTCAAGAAAATACAAACTTAGGCTTCTTCAAGAACGAACACTGTATCTATATTCAGTCTATACAGCGAGGTTTATACTACAGAGCGACAAACAACACAGAACTTGCTTTATTATTACGACACAAGAACGACGTGAAATATGGTTTCATATATACAAGGCTACGATGAAGAAAGGTTTGTGGACAAAATCAATCAAAATTTTCATTGCCAGATTTGCTTCAACGTCTTGAAAGAGCCGGTTATGTGTTCGAGAAACCAGCATTCTTTTTGCCGTTGTTGTATTACGAAACATCTGGAAAATTCTCAAACATGCCCAACGTGTGCTGATAAACTGACCGTAGAGACTTTGGCTGAACCAAATAGAATGGTAAAAGATTTCTTAAATGAATCAAAAATTCGTTGCGTTTACATTGACAGAGGTTGTCAAGAAGTTGTAGAATTACAGCATCTTGACCGCCATGAAGATACATGTGGATATACACCAGCCGTTTGTACAAACCAAGGCTGTGGTTTAATTGTCAACAAGCGTGATCTTATTCACCATGAAAGTGAAGTCTGTGAATTCCGAAAGTTGAAGTGTCACTCGTGCGGAGAAATGACGAAAACTTTGGCAGAAATGGGGGAAAGAATGGCGAAGAATAATACAACAATTGAAACTAAAATAACAAATTTAGAGCGAAATATGGCGAGAAATACCACAGTCGCAGTCGCAGATTTAAAAGCAGATATAAAAGCAGATATGGAAGGAAAACTCGAAGCGGTTAACAACAAAGTCGATGGATTGAAAACAGCTTTGGTCAGAGCTTTTGATGAAATGAAGGACGTTCTTATCACGATTGAGGGCAAGAAAGAAGAAAACACAAGAAAAGTAAGAAATAGACCAAGTGGTGATAAGGAAAATATAATTGTTGCTGGAGGTTTAGTAACTAACTCTGTAGAGATGTTTAACTGGCGTAAAAGAACATGGTCGCCATTACAATCAATGCCAAAGAAACGTTGGGGAGCGACTTCATTTATTTATAACAATCATATGACTATAGCTGGGGGTTGCTGGGCTTGGTCTCTCATTGTTGATGATATGATTAGAATGAATATTGACCAAAACCCTGATCTCTCAACACACTGGAGTGACTGTCCTGTTAAACTACCTGATAAGTTGAGATACCACAGCAGTGTTCTGTATAATGATCAGTTGATAGTTTCTGGAGGTCATAATGGAAATGGTTCATCTGACTTGATCAGAGCAGTCCAGCTTGTTCCTCCCTATACTGTGAAGACCTTATCAAGAATGCCAGAACCAAGACAAGGTCACAGCATGGAAATATTTGATGATAATTTGTTGATAGTTGGTGGAAGTACAACTGGCAACTGCAGGGACAACCTCAGCAGTGTCGTATTGTACGATATAAAGAAGAATGAGCTGAAACAGTTGTCACCACTGCCGTATGAAGTGAGTTGCATGGCAACTGTGAGATGGGGAGACAACATTGTTGTTATTGGTGGTGAAGACAAACATGGCAATGAATTAGATACAGTTATCATTTACAATGTCAAGACAGAACAAAGTCACATGCTGCCATCAATGAGATGTAAGAGGAAGGGATGTACTGCGGTTGTTATTGAAAACAACATTGTAGTCCTGGGAGGGTGGGGTGAGCAAGCAGAGCTGAAGTCAGTTGAAGGTTTCAACTTTGAAAGGTATTCTTGGGAAGAACTTCCAGAAATGTCTGAAGAAAGATTGTGGCACACTGCTGTTGTTGTGTGAACAATATGTAAGGTATTAAGTGAAAACTCCTAACATATTATGAACAATTGAAATGAACTATAAGATTTTCACAAAGTTATAGAAATAGATTGTAGCATTCTAAGTTGATTGTCAGACATATACTGATTTATATTTTTGTGACTGAATTTAAATTGAGTCAGTTCTTAGAATTATATATTAAAGAACAATGACAAATCTTTGAAATAGATATTTTCATTGAGGAAGGTTTAAAATGAAACATGAAAAAAAAAATTTGAAATAAGCTTTTTTGCTCCCCCTCCACCTAGGTTTTTCACCCCCCCTACACATAGGTTTTTTAGCCACAACCCCACCCCTCCCCACCTGGGTTTTTCTGCCCCAGTTCCCCAGACCAAGAATCCTAACTGAGCCTCTGCCTCAAGAAATAGCTCAGTTACCTATTTTAAATATCAGCCTGTCTGTAAATGATGTCTGTGTCTGTCAGACTGCCACAGACCAAGTCATATTTTAAAATTTAACAATTAACAAGATTTGGAGAGATAGTTTTACTCTTTATTAAAACAAAACCCTGATTAAGTAATATAAATTAGTTTGTCAACTAAAATAAAATTCTTGTTTCAAGTTTGCTCACAGATTATTTTGTAATTTCACGTTTTCCATCGCGTCCTTGAAGGCTTTTAGTACAAGATTTACATTATCTTTCAGGGCATCTTTTAGGGATTATTCAGTGGTGGGGCAAAACTACAAAAAGGCCCACGGCACGGCTCAGATCGGCACACGAGCCCCGAAGGTTACTTGAAATCATAATTTTGTTCAAATTGATCTCGGAAGACTTTTTCATCCCCTTATACCAGTCGTTAAAATTTTGAGATCAGACTTCGACATTAATACTTCGGTTAGTACAGTTGCAATACAACAGTATAACACTGTTGCAACAGTGTTATACTGTTAGTAGTTTCATTATGGTTGAGTACCGCTTTCAATAACGACCATTATAGGTTCAGGATCAGAAAGCTCAACATGTTGTGACTGTTGTGACTGCGAACTCAGTAAATTTATTTGGTTCTGCGAACCCGTACTCATCTGTGAGCATGCATTCGCTCGTATTATTATTAGTTGTACTACAGCTATTTGTTGCTGTTTTCGATCTGAGCATTTCAAACAAAGATCATTGCTCTGGGGCATTTGCTGACTGCTGTAGCGCCTTTTTTTTGCCCTCGATTCGCTTCTGATGACCGGATTTCATCGATCTCTTCATTATAAATTTAAATTTTCGCTAAAATTTTCGTTAAAAATACAAATAGACTATAAATATTCAATGGCTATATACGAAGTACGAAGCTTCTATAATGCATGTGCGCCACTGGTTACCAAATCTATTTCTTCATATTTCCATACAAGTCATTAATGTGAAATTTTACCTAGTTTGTGATTTTGGTAAAATTGAAAATTCACAACGAACATGAACACCGTAATAAATTATATAGATTCTTATTAACGTTAAACTTATTTAACTCTTGATAGTTTATTCATGTGCAAAAAGGGCCCAGGCTGGCTTTGGGGCAATATGCCATTTTTTTTCTTCAGTGGTGGGGAAAGGAAAGGGCCCAGTGGGGCAAATGCCCCACCAGTCTATGGTATTAAAAGATGCCCTGTTATCTTTTGTACTGTTCAACCCCATCAGACCAACACGCCATATCTGAAAAATTTCACAACAAAAAGTAAGGTTTTTCACAGGGAAAAAATTTACGATTATGGAGCGAATATCTGCGAATATGGAGAAGAAAAATGTGAATATGGATACCTTTCCAGCAGATCTTCCAAGACCACCTGAAATATCCATTTTATATCTGAAAAAGAAATTGATTATTCAATTTTAACACTTTCCCTCTTTATTGGACCTCTATGAATCACCCCCCTGCAAGTATTAAAAATGGGAAGGTTAGCAGGGGGGGATTTATTGCATGATTCATCACTCAGCAAGTACCGTTAATAAAAGGAACTACCCCCCTGCCCATATTAAAAATGGGGCAGTTGGCAGGGGGGTGATTGCCTTCATTTAAAGTACTTGCTGAGTGATGGAACCACTTATGCAAAAAACTATGGAGTTGTTCTTCTGATAGGTATTCTGTGCCTACACTTTCTTTTATTTTTATTGTATTTTTATCTTTACTTGAAAGCACGACATGAAATTACCATTTAGACCTAACCCGGAATGTGACGGGAGTCAATGACCAAATTCATTACTCATTCTGTTTCGAGAAATGCATTATAGTTTAAAATTTAGTTTAGCCGAATTCATATTAGAGGCGGGAAACTCGTCTTACAAGGTCAAGAAAAACAGGAAACTCGTCTTACAGGGGAAACTCCTCTTGGAAACTCATCTTAGACGGGAAACTCCTCTGATGTGAATCAGGCCACAGACGGGTTTCTCGTCAGAATTTTCCCCCCTAACTTTCCCGTCTAAACAAACGGTTAATTTTAACGGGAATCCCTTCTGGACGAGAAACTCGTCTTAAATTCGCATTTAGACGGATAAATCAGACAAGTTTCTGAAATATCAACACGGTCAAGGACGGAACAAGGGTAAAGCCCGCCGCACAAGAGAGCTATCAGCTGAGCTAACGACCTCGCGAGGCAGTTAACTCAGCCTGAAAACTATCCGCACACGATAGAAACTTGCCTCTCGAGGCGAATTCCTCACGAAAAACTATCCGCACACGAGAGTAACTTGCTGAGCTAACAGCCTCGCGAGGTCTTTACCTCAGCTACCAGCTCTCGTGTAAGGCGCGCTTAACTGAGAAAATAAACAAAATTATTATCGTAATAATCACGATACCCTTTTTAGCATTACCCGACCCATCACACGTGTAAATTTTATATCAATTCCAAGTCATATTAAGACGGGTTTTTACAATCAACTTTCCTGTCTAAGATGAATTTCCCGTGCCTAATATGAATTTGGTTATTAATGTGAGAGAGATGATACCTTCGGCTTCTCCGCTTCCTTGAATATACAATCCATTGTTATATGGTTTGTTGTTGTTTGAATAAGAACGTGATTTTCGTCAGATCTTCGCAGCAAATGGTGTCATGACAGAACTCCCTGGTTTGCAAATTATGTCGACACCATTGTGTGTACGAGAACCTCTGTATAATGATAAATTCAAGTTAATTTAATTGTTTTGTAAGATTATAAGAATATTATCGATTCGCTGTGTTGCTACAAGGTTACATCTGGTCTTACCTTGGTGTTCCGAAATCACCACAACCCTGACGTCACATTCACGGATTAAATTTCTACCATTTGAGCTGCAAAGCTGACCAAGTTTAAAACATTCTACCGCATTATCTAGAAAAATAAATCCAGAAAAATACGATAAAGAATAACGAAGTGATACTTAAGAATTCTATGAACAAAGATATATATCACAATATGTATTCCAGTACCTGCAAAGACTAGGAATATAACAACGATCTTAACAACTCCAAACATCTTTGATCTGCTAAAATTTAATCTTCCAGTTTGAAATGGCTTTTCATCGATATAATGACCGCACTTATACAGGATGTTTAAAAAAACACAACACTTAATATTTATGAATATTTTGATACGCTATACGATCTTTTGTGATCAAAACGAAAGTGAATTTCATGAACACTTTGAAGTTGCGTTTTTCTTATTCACCCCAGCTGTAGATCAATCCACAAGATATCCTGAACCATTTGTGAGTTGATGAAAACTCATTTAGATTGGAATATTATTGCACCGCGAAAATATTCAACTTGACTTAGACAGAGTAAAATACTAAAGTAGGTCACATCTGGGTGCATTGCAAGCTAATGGGTTAACAAGAGACACTGACAGATAGTTTTGTTAACTTATTAACTGACAGTATTCTTCCACTGATGAGTAAAATCATCTGACATTAGACAGAGTAAAATACTAAAGTAGGTCACATCTGGGTGCATTGCAAGCTAATGGGTTAACAAGAGACACTGACAGATAGTTTTGTTAACTTATTAACTGACAGTATTCTTCCACTGATGAGTAAAATCATCTGACACGATTAGGAAAAATCTAGGTTCATAATGCTGGACCATGCAGTTTGACCCATTCACATAGAATACATAGCTCAGTGCAAGGCTATTCAGGATTTAGTAAACATGAAATTATTTCCATTACACCAGATAACCTTTCACGGCTCCAGAGTCCAGATTCCAAAATGACGATTCCGTGTTTTCCATAGGATCATTTGTAAACAAATACCAGCCCTTGTGAAAGACGTTTGAAATTTATTTCAGCCAAGAGATTATTGTCTGTTGCTTTAAACATATAACAAGACGCCTGTTCTCGCGTTAACTCCGGCGCACGTGCCAGTCTTCAATATAGAGCTTCTGAACATAAACAATACAGTTCATATTCGCCGCATTTAGATGCCTTGCGAACCAAAATGTTCGATCGCGAAATTCAGAAGCACATCGTACTTTAAAAAGTATAGAAGTTAAATCGTTCAAGAATGTAAATAAACGATATGATACATTCGCTTTGTCTTACACTTTGCCTTTGGAATTCGCGCTTACATAGTTATATTAAATCTTCAATCCTGTGCAAACTACGACGAGTCAAAGCGCCCATACACGACCACATCATCTTGTTAAACGGCGAAATAGCAGCGATATTACTAAAATAGGACCAGAATCTACACGTATTAAATATATTCTTACCCCAATTCAGTCTAAACTTAATCGAAAAGCATGAAAAGAACGGTTTATTTGTTCCTCTTGGAGGAATTGCCGTATCATGCGAGCGAAATCGAATCGCGCATCGGAAAATTAGCCAAAGCTGTGCACCACAACTCTTGGGAGACAAGACTGGGACATAGATAAATCCAATCACATACACATTTTAAATGCTAGAATGTTTCGCGCCATTACAGACTTGCGACGACGAAAAATAATAAAAAAATAAAAATAAAAAAACAAACAAAAACAAAACAAAACCGAGGCGAATTTTCAACTCCATCGCTGACGCCGGAGTAATTAGTCGAAAGATTCGAAATAAATTTTAATGCAGACTTTATCCGCATCGATCATAATATACTTAGTCTAAATATTTCATTATTATGATTGATTTTTCTTGGTATAAAGTAATAAAAGTATCATTTTCTCAGAACTCATTTCCATATAATGAAATAAGAAATTCCTACAAATAACACAACCAATTGCAAGTGAGTATTTCAATAGGAGGTCAATGACCTTTTGTCACAAGACCATACAAGACATGATAATAATATCATATTTTCATAGCAACAAATTCCTGTCAACAAAACACTCCTTAAATATATTTGTCTTCGTAAATTTATCATTTTTGGGAAGACTTCGAGAAAATACAAACACAGACATCTCCAAGAACGAACACTGTATCTATATTCAGTCTATACAGCGAGGTTTATACTACAGAGCGACAAACAACACAGAACTTGTTTTATTATTACGACACAAGAACAACGTGAAATATGGCTTCATATATACAAGGCTACGATGAAGAAAGGTTTGTGGACAAAATCAATAAAAATTTCCTCTGTCAGATTTGCTTCAACGTCTTGAAAGAGCCGGTTATGTGTTCGAGAAACCAGCATTCTTTTTGCCGTTGTTGTATTACGAAACATCTGGAAAATTCCCAAACATGCCCAACGTGTGCTGATGAACTGACCGTAGAGACTTTGGCCGAACCAAATAGAATGGTAAAAGATTTCTTGAATGAATCGAAAATTCGCTGCGTTTACACCGACAGAGGTTGTCAAGAAGTTGTAGAATTACAGCATCTTGACCGCCATGAAGATACATGTGGATATACACCAGCCGTTTGTTCAAACCAAGGCTGTGGTTTAATTGTCAACAAGCGTGATCTTATTCACCATGAAAGTGAAGTCTGTGAATTCCGAAAGTTGAAGTGTCACTCGTGCGGAGAAATGACGAAAACTTTGGCAGATATGGAGGAAAGAATCGCGAATATCGAGAAGAATATCGAGAAGTTTAATACAACAGTTGAAATTAAAATAACAAATTTAGACAGAAAAATAGACAAAAACACGGCAGATATAAAAGCAGATATAGAAGGAAAACACGAAGCGGTTAACAACAAAGTCGATGGATTGAAAACAGCTTTGGTCAGAGCTTTTGATGAAATTAAGGACGTTCTTATCACGATGGAGGGCAAGATAGAAGAAAACACAAGAAAAGTAAGAAATAGACCAAGTGGTGATAAGGAAAATATAATCGTTGCTGGAGGTGATTGGACTAACTCTGTAGAGATGTTTAACTGGCGTCAAAGAACATGGTCGCCATTACAATCAATGCCAGAGAATCGTTGGGCAGCAACTTCATTTATTTATAACAATCATATGACTATAGCTGGGGGTGAATGTCGTTGGTCTGGCATTGTTGATGATATGATTAGAATGAATATTGACCCAAACCCTGATCTCTCAACACACTGGAGTGACTGTCCTGTTAAACTACCTGATAAGTTGAAATACCACAGCAGTGTGCTGTATAATGATCAGTTGATAGTCTCTGGAGGTTATAAAGGAAATGGTTCATCTGATTTGATCAGATCACTCCAGCTTGTTCCTCCCTATACTGTGATGACCTTATCAAGAATGCCAGAACGAAGACAAAATCACAGCATGGAAATATTTGATGATCATTTGTTGATGGTTGGTGGAAGTACAACTGGCTATAACAAAGACAACCTCAGCAGTGTTGTACTGTACGATATAAAGAAGAATGAGCTGAAACAGTTGTCACCACTGCCGTATGAAGTGAGTGCTATGGCAACTGTGAGATGGGGAGACAACATTGTTGTTATTGGTGGCATTGACAAACATGGCAAGTTATTAGATAAAGTTATCATTTACAATGTCAAGACAAAACAAAGTCACATGCTGCCATCAATGAGATGTAAGAGGAGGGGATGTACTGCAGTTTTTATTGAAAACAACATTGTAGTCCTGGGAGGGGAGAGTGAGCAAGCACTGCTAACGTCAGTTGAAGGTTTCAACTTTGAAAGGTATTCTTGGGAAGAACTTCCAGAAATGTCTGAAGCAAGATACTTGCACACTGCTGTTGTTGCGTGAACAATATGTAAGGTATTAAGTGAAAACTCCTAACACATTATGAACAATTAAAATTAACTATAAGATTTTCACAAAGTTATAGAAATAGATTGTAGCATTCTAAGTTGATTGTCAGACACATACTGATTTGTATTTTTGTGATTGAATTTAAATTGAGTCAGTTTTTAGAATTATATATTAAAGAACAATAACAAATCTGTGAAATAAATATTTTCATTGAGGAAGGTTTAAAATGAAACATCAAATAAAAGAATTCAAACAATAGGTAGGTGCATGAGTGAAAAAAATTTGATTAAATATTGACCATGTTGGATCAAAGTTATTAGTTTCTATTAACTGCGGTTTGGATTAAAAAATTCAACTTTTCTAGAAGCATAAATATTTCTGAGAGGAAACGTAAAATGAAAGGGTAAACTTACGATGTTTCAGAGCATGTGATGCAGGGAATATTTTTGATGTTAGATTTCAACATTGATAACAGCATTTGTTTATCTCTACCATGATGTTCCCCGCATTTGAAATAACAATTGCTGCGAAATAACAAGAAGTTTGTGACCTACTTTAGTAATTTACTCTGTCTAATGCCAGATAATTTTACACATCAGTGGAAGAGTACTGTCAGTTAATGAGTTGACAAAACTATCTGTCAGTGTCTCTTGTTAACCCATTAGCTAGGAATGCACCCAGATGTGACCTACTTTAGTATTTTACTCTGTCTAATGTCAAATGATTTTACTCATCAGTGGAAGAGTACTGTCAGTTAATAAGTTAACAAAATTATCTGTCAGTGTCTCTTGTTAACCCATTAGCTTGCAATGCACCCAGATGTGGCCCACTATTGTATTTTAGGTCTGATAGGTGAATAACTTACAGCTGTTGTTCCCTGACAGTTATTATCGGATTCACATGGTCCCTGCATGCGGCCTTTGATCAATACATCGTCCCAACCATTTGGACCCTTGCAAGAAACCATAAATATTGTTTAAACAAGCTGTTTGTTGACATTCAAAAGCTTTCACAGCAAGCTTGTAAACAAGTTGTAACAATGTCGACATTTTACAAAGTTGCATATAAATCTGCTGCAGTTTTTTACAAGTTGTTTATAAGGAAACAGTAAATACCTGTGATAGAACAAAGCTTCCTTCCTTGCAATTTGAACATCGACATCGCAATTTTCCTCGTGTTAGTTTCTTGCAAGTTTTACAATAAACAAAGAAGAAACTTTGCTTGCCTGAGATGAGAGAGTATGAAAAATATGGATTATTAAAGAAACCCTAGTGTTAGAAAGAGCAGGGTTTTATATTGATGGAGTATAATATAAGATTAGGAGGGTAAGATATATTAAAAGACATGTAGGGAAGGGTCAAGGGTGTATGGAAGGGGGGACTATACAGGAGGTTAAATTGATAGAGGGTCTATTAGAGAAGAAGTATAAAGGGAAGGCTATATAAGGGAGGGAATATGGGGGAGGGGTTATTTTAGAGAGTTATTCTAGAGGTGTATTATAGTCATGAGGGACACTCTACTAGGGAGGGGTGTAAAAAGGGGGTTATTTTGGAGTATTATTTAGAGACTGGAGTATTAGAGAAGTATATTAGAGAAGGGTATACTTACAGGGTGGGGTATAAAGAGCGGGTTATTTTAAGAGTATTATTTAGAGACTAGAATATTAGAGAAGTATACATTAGAGAGAGGTATACTTATAGGGAGGGGTACAGGAAAGGGGTTGTTAGAGTGTTAATTGGAGAGAGGTATTAGAGAATAGGTGTAAGGGCACATTAATTGGGAGGGGCATGAAGAGGGAGTTGTTATAGGGGGTTAATCAGAGAGAGGGTTATTCCGTAAGAGAGAAATCCTACAAGGGAGGGGTATGTGGAAGGAATTGTTATAGATGGAGAGTTAGTTGAAGAGAGGGTGGGAGGGAGATACAGAAGGGTTTAGAGTCAGACAATTGGAGAGAGGGGTTTTTAAAGAAGATTGAGGTGTATTTGTGAGGGATATACTACGGAAAGGTATAAAGAAATGGTTATCACAGTGGAGATGGATTGGAGGTATTTATTGAGGGTGTGTATTAAACCAGAAAGAACACTAAAAAGAGAGTGGTCACATCATTGAGCGGTTTATGAAAGATCTCGTCACCACCTGATTGTTGAGATTCACCATCTTCATCTTCGTCATCCTGTGTCAGTTTCACTTTCGTCAAACCATCATTCGCATTGTAAGTTGCATCAACTGAGATCTGACCAGATTTCTGAACAGCATGAATGACGCTGTGGTTCATCTCTGCATTCTAGAAAAAAAGTTTCAGTTCTCTGAATTTCAGACTCATTGTTGACTGATGGCAATTCAAAGACTGAGAATTCTGAGAATCATCTGAAAAATCCTGGAAACTGTCCATTAGTGAGAATTCACATAAGTTTGGGTCAGGTTTTAGTGGAGAAAGATGGCTTTGAAAAATGTCTTAAAAGATCATTTTATCAAGATTCAGACACTGTGATATTCTGAGATGGAGTGACTCAAGCAAGACAAGCTGTATCATAATCTATCTCAGATTTAGGGCCTGTTTATATGATCCCGCCTAGCCGGGACGGGACAGTTTCCGAGATCCCGCTTGTAATACAAACACTAATTAGTGTTTATATGACCGCTTTTCCATCCCGCCTAGGCGGGATCCCGGCACTTCTTGCCGGGATCCCGCTTAGACGGGACGAGAAATTGCCATATAAACACTCCATCCCGCTTGCCCGGGATGATTCGCAATTAACATACATTAAGAGCATGGTATATATTGGCATATTCGTTTTCTACAATAAAACATGCCGTCGAAGGAACCTGCACTACAAAATGAACTGCATATAAACACGCCATCCCGCCTAGGCGAGTTTCCCGGCTAAGCGAGATGAAAACATCCCTTCTCGGCTAGACGGGATCATATAAAAGGCCCTTACTATAACGAAGATGGTCGCTTTAAACATCAAAATCCCGAACTAAAAAAAAACCTCATTTATGAAATCATTTAAACATTTCACAGTAAAGCTTTCGTTATTTCTTTGAAAATTGTTATATAAATCACATTAAAAGCTTGATATTTTCCTAAAAATCACTCACCCCGAGTGTTAATTCATCGGGTAATTCTCGACCGGCAAAAATGATTTTAATTCCAGCAGTTTTGACGGGTCCTACTAAAAACCGCCCGACTGCCCGAGACCGCCCGAGACCGCCCGAGAGTATAGAAAAACCGCCCGAGACCGCCCGAGACCGCCCGAGAGTATAGAAAAACCGCCCGAGAGTATAGAAAAACCGCCCGAGACTTTAAAAAAGCGGCTGACAGAAATCTGAAGTTATTTTGTGTTTTTAAATTAAATACCAGTAAATATGAAATGTCCTAAGAACCCGTATGCTTAGACAAGAACATTTGACACTAACTAGCACAGATTAGCGGGCTGAATTGTAATTGTGCATGGAAATTCTCCTGGCTCTGTTGTTTTACTCAACATGATCCTTATGTTTTCCTTTGCCCGGCCTGCATTTAAAACAGTGTCTTAATCAGGATACCAGATGTCAGGATACCAGTTTAATCATACCAGTTTAATCATAGAATACATTGAGATCAAGGAGACAATAATCGTAACTAAAGTTATGACATCATTTATTATTCAGCCGGCTTCTGCGCATTGGTTCTGCTCATAACATTAGGGATTTAGAAAGTGAAATAGTAATAATAAATATTTTGACAGGACCGTCGAAGTCCTGCTCTCTGACCGTCGAAGGCGGTTTACTATACTCTCGGGCGGTTTTTCTATACTCTCGGGCGGTCTCGGGCGGTTTTTCTATACTCTCGGGCGGTCTCGGGCGGTCTCGGGCGGTTTTTAGTAGGACCGGTTTTGACATTTTTCTTGCGAGCAATTTCGTGTTTTAGTTGAGCGATTGTCCAGGATGGTTGAAAACGAAGGTTAAATGATTTGCCGTTGAAGTTTACGGTCACGTCGTGCGACATACTTCGCTAGAAAAGCTCGTGTATTTCCTTGCAATTGAGAGAAAATAATTCAAAATATTTTGCTTCAAAACGAAAGTTTGGAAAAGAAATGTTTGAAAATTGAAAGTTTAAAACGAAGGTTGCTTCCACTTACCAAAACAAACTTCATCTTTTTTCCTTGAAATTTCACTCCTTGCCAGTTTTCTGATCTCTTGGAAACACTGGAATGTTTAGCGTTTTCTATGTTGGCAATCAATATAATTCCAGAGATTAGGTTAGGATTAGGGTTAAATTTAGGATTAGGTTTTACTCTAATTAACAATAAACCTAAAACCAAATCTTAACCCAAATCGTAACATAATCTCAAATAGTAAATAAGTCTGAGGGATAGTTTTTTTAACTCATTAACTGCCAAAACAAACTTCCTCTTTGCCTTGAAATTTCGCTCCCTGACAGTTTACTGATCTCTCGATACACTGGAATGTTTAGCGATTTCTATGTTGGCAGTATTACTCCATTTAATCCTTAAGATTAGGTTAGGATTAGGGTTAAATTTAGGATTAGGTTTAACCTTATTAAACCATAAACCTAAAACATAATCTTAACCAATTCCTAACATAATCCCAACAATTAAATTCGTGTATTTAGGATTTAGTGAACATGGAGTTTTATATTAAAAACTATCGCAGCATCGTCAGCACTTTTGAAAGTGTAAATTCGCATTTAAATAGAACAAGTTAAAGCTTTTAGAGTCGACTTAAGGTGGCTCCCTACAGTTTTGATTGTGTAATGCGCAATTATGTTGGAAAGACCATTATTTTATCATCTTACAAAGTATGATCACGAAACTTGGCCACATAACTGCTATAATATCGCAAATTACGAAATATATAAAATTTCATAAAATTTCCTCGTTGCCATGGTAACATAACGATTTTAAAAAGGGCCAATTTACAGATTCTGAGATAATTTTTTCAAATTTTCTTCGGTAAAACTTTCTAATTTTTTCCACACAGTAATCTTATCCATAATTCTTTCTAATGTTAGCATTTAAAAAAAATCGTACGAGCACTTTTTTTTAAATCCTCAAAAAATCCTGTTTTTTAATTAAAAAAAATTCGGCTCGTACGATTTTCTTAAAACTTGCACATTTTACGCATTTCAAGATTACAGAAAACTGTGTAAAGTTTGAAAAGAATTTACCGAAGGAAAAACGAGAAAAATACATTTATTTTTATGTTTATGACGTCACAAAAATCAGGATTTCAATTTCCTCGCGCGACCAGTCGACATCCCGCGAGGCCCGCGCGTGTTTATCAAAACGCACAACAATGACAAAGCGTTCACAATGACAAGTTTTAAAAAGCCCGCCCTGCATGCAACATCAGCCACGCGTGTTGCGTGTCCTATTTCGCGCGCGACAAAAATTACCGCGATACACCCATAGAACTGTAGGGAGCCACCTTAAATTACTGTAAAATAACATTTCTCAAAAATCTACTGAAAAAATCAGAAAAATGTTTAATTTGCTCCAGCTCTCTCAGTCAGATCGCGACATTTTCAAATTCATTTTTGGAAACACGGCAGCAAATTCCAGGAATTCCTAAGTCCTGACAGGAAAGGACGCGTCTTAATGCAAATACTTTATAACGAAGAGATATTTGTCCTCAAAAACTGATCATTTTGGATAAGATTTCGAGAAAATACAAACACACAGACTCTTCAAGAACGAACACTGTATCTATATTCAGTCTATACAGCGAGGTTTATACTACAGAGCGACAAGCAACACAGAACTTGCTTTATTATTACGAACAAGAACGACGTGAAATATGGCTTACATATATACAAGGCTACGATGAAGAAAGGTTTGTGGACAAAATCAATCAAAAATTTTCATTGCCAGATTTGCTTCAACGTCTTGAAAGAGCCGGTTATGTGTTCGAGAAACCAGCATTCTTTTTGCCGTTGTTGTATTACGAAACATCTGGAAAATTCTCAAACATGCCCAACGTGTGCTGATGAACTGACCGTAGAGACTTTGGCCGAACCAAATAGAATTGTAAAAGATTTCTTGAATGAATCAAAAATTCGTGCGTTTACATCGACAGAGGTTGTCAAGAAGTTGTAGAATTACAGCATCTTGACCGCCATGAAGATACATGTGGATATACACCAGCCGTTTGTACAAACCAAGGCTGTGGTTTAATTGTCAACAAGCGTGATCTTATTCACCATGAAAGTGAAGTCTGTGAATTCCGAAAGTTGAAGTGTCACTTCGTGCGGAGAAATGAACGAAAAACTTTGGCAGATATGGAGGAAAGAATGGCGAAGAATATCGAGAAGAAGAAACAAGAAATAACAATTATTGAAAAAAAATTCAAAAAAAAATATTAGAAAAATCAAGAAAAACACGGCAGATATAAAAGCAGATATAAGAAGAAGGAAAACGTCGAAGCGGTTAACAACAAAGTCGATGGATTGAAAACAGCTTTGGTCAGAGCTTTTGATGAAATGAAGGATGTTCATATCACGATGGAGGGCAAGATAGAAGAAAACACAAGAAAAGTAAGAAATAGACCAAGTGGTGATAAGGAAAATATAATTGTTGCTGGAGGTGTAGGAACAAACTCTGTAGAGATGTTTAACTGGCGTCAAAAATCATGGTCGCCATTACAATCAATGCCAGAGAATCGTTATGGAGCGACTTCATTTATTTATAACAATCATATGAATATAGCTGGGGGTGGCTGTGGTTGGCCTGGCATTTGTTGATGATATAATTAGAATGAATATTGACCCAAACCCTGATCTCTCAACACACTGGAGTGACTGTCCTGTTAAACTACCTGATAAGTTGAGATACCACAGCAGTGTGCTGTATAATGATCAGTTGATACTCTCTGGAGGTGATAATGGAAATGTTTCATCTGACTTGATCAGATCAGTCCAGCTTGTTCCTCCCTATACTGTGAAGACCTTATCAAGAATGCCAGAACCGAGACAAGGTCACAGCATGGAAATATTTGATGATAATTTGTTGACAGTTGGTGGAAGTAAAACTGACAGTTACACAGACAACCTCAGCAGTGTCGTACTGTACGATATAAAGAAGAATGAGCTAAAACAGTTGTCACCACTGCCGTATGAAGTGAGTGCTATGGCAACTGTGAGATGGGGAGACAACATCGTTGTTATTGGTGGCGTTGACAAACATGGCAAGACATTAGATACAGTTATCATTTACAATGTCAAGACAAAACAAAGTCACATGCTGCCATCAATGAGATATAAGAGGAGAGGATGCACTGCAGTTGTTATTGAAAACAACATTGTAGTCCTGGGAGGATCTGGTGCAGGAGAACTGAAGTCAGTTGAAGGTTTCAACTTTGAAAGGTATTCTTGGGAAGAACTTCCAGAAATGTCTAAAGCAAGATGGTGGCACACTGCTGTTGTTGTGTGAACAATATGTACGGTATTAAGTGAAAACTCCTAACATATTATGAACATTGAAATGAACTATAAGATTTTCACAAAGTTATAGAAATAGATTGTAGCATTCTAAGTTGATTGTCAGACATATACTGATTTGTATTTTTGTGATTGAGCCAGTTCTTATAGAATTATATATTAAAGAACAATAACAAATCTATGAAATAGATATTTTCATTGAGGATGGTTTCAAATAAACATAAAATAAAACAGTTAAAACAATAGGTAGGTGCATGACAGCATGAGTGAAAAAAATTGATTAAATATTGACCATGTTGGATCAGAGTTATTAGTTTCTATTAACTGCAGTTTGGATTAAAAAATTCAACTTTCCTAGTAGGATAAATGTTTCTGGGAGGAGACATAAAATGAAAGGGTAAACTTACGATTTCAGAGCATGTGATGCAGGGAATATTTCTGATGTTAGATTTCAACATTGATAATGGCGCCTGTTCATCTCTACCATGATGTTCCCCACATTTGAAATAAAATTCCTTTGAAAGAACAAGAAGTTTGTGACCTACTTTAGTATTTTACTCTGTATAATGTCAGGTAATTTTACTCATCAGTGGAAGAGTACTGTCAGTTAATAAGTTAACAAACTAATATCTGTCAGTGTCTCTTGTTAACCCATTAGTTGCAATGCACCTAGATGTGACCCACTATTGTATTTTAGGTCTAATAGGTGGATAACTTACAGCTGTTTTTCCCTGACAGTTTGTATTGGATTCACATTGTCCCTGCATTCGGCCTTTGATCAATACATCGTCCCAACCATTTGGACCCTTGCAAGAAACCATAAATATTGTGTAAACAAGATGTTTGTTGACATTCAAAAGCTTTCACAGCAAGCTTGTAAACAAGTTGTAACAATGTCGACATTTTATAAAGTCTAAATATAAATCTGCTGCAGATTTTTTACAAGTTGTTTATAAGGAAACAGTAAATACCTGTGATAGAACAAAGCTTCCTTCCTTGCAATTTGAACATCGACATCGCAATTTTCCTTGTGTTAGTTTCTTGCAAGTTTTACAATAAACAAAGAAGAAACTTTGCTTGCCTGAGATGAAAGAGTACAAAAAGTTTGGATTATTAAAGGAGCCCTGGTGTTAGAGAGATGAGCTTATTAGAAAGAGAGAGGCCTAATATTAGAGAGAGAGGGGCTTATTAGAGAGAGAGGGGCTTATTAGAGAGAGAGGGGCTTTTTAGAGAGAGAGGGGCTTATTAGAGAGAGAGGGGCTTTTTAGAGAGAGAGGGGCTTATTAAAGAGAGAGGGGCTTATTTGAGAGAGAGTGGTTTATTAGGGAGAGAGGGTGGGTCTTCATGGATGAAGTATAATATGATTAGGGGGGAAGGCAGGGTAGAGAACCCTCTACCCAGGGTTTCTCCATGAGGAAAATGCAAGGGTATCAAGCTGGGGATAGGAGTTTATTGGAGATAGACAATTAGAGAAGTGGTACAGTACTGTGTTAGAGGACATCCAGGTAAGGGGGTATGGGCAAGGGTGGGTTGGGTTAATTGGAAAAAGGGGTTTTAGAGAGGAGGCATATTAGAAAGGGGCATGCTAGTAGGGAAGGGTATAGGGGATTGGCTAGAGAGGGTTAATTAGAGAGGGAAATAAGGAAAGAGGTACATTAGGGAGGGGCATACTATTAGGGAAGAGAATAGAGAATAATTTGAGGGTTAATTAGAGAGGAATATTGGAGAAGAGGTACATTAGGGAAGGGCATAATCATGACAGAGGGGAATAGAGTGATTTGAGGGTTATTTAGAGATGGCTATTGAAAGGATATTTTATAGAGAACAAACCAGAGAAAGGGTTATTGGAAAAGAGGTGTATTAGACAGGATTGCAATACAAGGAACAGAAATTATTATAGTGGATTAACTAGAGAGAGGTTTATCAGGAAAGAGGTTTATCAAATCAGGTCATATCAGAGAGGGAGAGGAACGAGGGTGAACATAGCGGGAACATATTGGAGGTATTTATTGAGGGTGTAAAATTAGGAGGGGGATTAAACAGGGTGGGGTCACATTATTTATCTAGAGGTTTATGAAAGATCTCGTCACAACCTGATTGTTCAGATTCACCGTCTTCATCCTCGTCATCCTGTGTCAGTTTTACTTTCGTCAAACCATCATTCGCATTGTAAGTTGCATCAACTGAGATCTGACCAGATTTCTGAACAGCATGAATGACGCTGTGGTTCATCTCTGCATTCTACAAAAAAACACAGTTTCAGATCTCTGAATGTCAGACTCATTGTCGACTGATGGTAATTGAAAGACTGAGAATTCTGAGAATCATCTGAAAAATCCTGGAAACTGTCCATGAGTGAGAATTCACATAAGTTTGGGTCAGGTTTTAGTGGAAAAAGATGGCTTTGAAAAATGTCTTAAAAAATCATTTTATCAAAATTCAGACACTGTGATATTCTGAGATGGACTGACTCAAGCAAGACAAGCTGTATCATAATCTATCTCAGATTTACTATAACGAAGATGGTCGCTTTAAACATCAAAATCCCGAACTAAAAAAACCTCATTTATGAAATCATTTCAACATTTCACAGTAAATCTTTCGTTATTTCTTTGAAAATTGTTATATAAATCACATTAAAAGCTTGATATTTTCCTAAAAATCACTCACCCCGAGTGTTAATTTTTATCGGGTAATTCTCGACCGGCAAAAATGATTTTAATTCCAGCAGTTTTGACATTTTTCTTGCGAGCAATTTCCCGTTTTAGTTGAGCGATTGTCCAGGATGGTTGAAAACGAAGGTTAAATGATTTGCCGTTGAAGTTTACGGTCACGTCGTGCGACATATTTCGCTAGAAAAGCTCGTGTATTTCCTTGCAATTGAGAGAAAATAATTCAAAATATTTTGCTTCAAAACGAAAGTTTGGAAAAGAAATGTTTGAAAATTGAAAGTTTAAAACGACGATTGCTTCCACTTACCAAAACAAACTTCCTCTTTTTTCCTTGAAGTTTCACCACTGAGCTATATAATGGATTAGGGATTGGGGATCTCTTTTTTACTTATATATCATGCATGGTTAAATATGGACAAATTTTGTCCAAATTTAACCAGCTTCGTTTAGTAGGGTTTGGAGAAGCCTTTTTTATAAAACAATATTGTTTTCATCATTGGGGATCTCTTTTTTACTTATATATCATGCATGGTTAAATATGGACAAATTTTGTTCAAATTTAACCAGCTTCGTTTAGTAGGGTTTAGAGAAGCCTTTTTTATAAAACAATATTGTTTTCATCATTGGGGATCTCTTTTTACTTATATATCATGCATGGTTAAATATGGACAAATTTTGTTCAAATTTAACCAGCTTCGTTTAGTAGGGTTTGGAGAAGCCTTTTTAATAAAACAATATTGTTTTCATGATTGGGGATCTGTTTTTTACTTATATATGATGAATGGTTAAATATGGACAAATTTTGTTCAAATTTAACCAGCTTCGTTTAGTAGGGTTTGGGGAAGCATTTTTTATAAAACAATATAGTTTTTATGATTGGGGATCTCTTTTTTACTTATATATCATGCATGGTTAAATATGGACAAATTTTGTTCAAATTTAACCAGCTTCGTTTAGTAGGGTTTGGGGAAGCATTTTTTATAAAACAATATAGTTTTTATGATTGGGGATCTCTTTTTTACTTATATATCATGCATGGTTAAATATGGACAAATTTTGTCCAAATTTAACCAGCTTCGTTTAGTAGGGTTTGGAGAAGCCTTTTTTATAAAACAATATTGTTTTCATCATTGGGGATCTCTTTTTTACTTATATATCATGCATGGTTAAATATGGACAAATTTTGTTCAAATTTAACCAGCTTCATTTAGTAGGGTTTGGGGAAGCATTTTTTATAAAACAATATAGTTTTCATGATTGGGGAACTCTTTTTTACCTATAAATCATGCATGGTTAAATATGGACAAATTTTGTTCAAATTTAACCAGCTTCGTTTAGTAGGGTTTGGAGAAGCCTCTTTTATAAAACAATATTGTTTTCATGATTGGGGATCTCTTTTTTACTTATATATCATGCATGGTTAAATATGGACAAATTTTGTTCAAATTTAACCAGCTTCGTTTAGTAGGGTTTGGGGAAGCATTTTTTATAAAACAATATAGTTTTTATGATTGGGGAACTCTTTTTTACTTACATATCATGCATGGTTAAATATATGGACAAATTTTGTTCAAATATAACCAGCTTCGTAGAATAGCTTTCGGGAGAGAATTTTTAAAGTAAAAATACTGTTTTCTGCATTGCGGCACTTCTTTTTACTTATATATCATGCATGGTTAAATATGGACAAATTTTGTTCAAATTAAACCAGCTTCGTTTAATAGCTTTTGGGAAATAATTTTTAACGTAAAAATTCTGTTTTCTGGATTGGGGATCTCTTTTTCACTTATATGTCATGCATGGTTAAGTATGGACGTGCTTTCCCAAGTTATGCTTGGAGTCTGATAAAACCACAGTTAATAGAATTTAATTTTCAAGTCAAGGTTGAGGAGCTTAGCAAGACGAATACCATTGTTAAGTTTGGCTAAAATACAATCGACACGTGACGAGAAAGGAACCGTTTTTTGAATAAACCTGGACAATAACATAATTAATGAGCTGAATTGTACTTTTATTTCGTCTCCAAACCATGTATATTTTATTATCTGTGATAAAACATAACTACAGTTTTAAACGAAAAACAAGCGAACGGGACTTGAATAGAATGGCAATAACAGGCATTCATCCATGGTATTTCACACATATCCACATTGCACCCGGGTTTCGCCAAAAAGAAACAAAAAATTCGTACCATTTCAAAATAAATAAATTTGTCCCGTTTCAAAATAAATTTTTGATTGGAAAGAACACCGCGCCGTTTATTTTGTGGGCCGTCGACTTCAGCTCAGCTGGTATCTGGGATTTTCTCAACATCCAACGTCTCTTTAAAGGTATATGTTTTATCGTCAAAGCGAGCATGCATACCGTGATGCAAACGAAAGTCATATAACCACATTGTTTTTATATTACGCATGTATTCACATTATCGTTTCATATACCTGAACGGAATAATAAATGTACTTGGTGTTTTAGCATATTCCTGCAATGACGAACTTATAACATTTCTGTGTACGAATTAAGTCCACTACACGCTTAATAAAAAATTTAAAAAAATTATAATTATTTTTTTAAAATAACATTGTTTTGGAGCATAACTCCATGTACCTGATTATTCATATCGTACATCACTGATAAACTGTTACAGTACGTGTTTGTTGGTGCGTTAATAAATATTATTCATTTATTATTTTCTTTATATATTATTAACACTAGGTAAGTGACAGACTACTTGAAAAGTGATCAGGGCTATGAAGTAAAAACGGTGGCACAGGAAGGGGTCCAGTTATCAAATTGAAAAATTTTGTCTATCCTAGAAAAGTCTATCCTAACTTAGGCCACATTTTCTCAATATAAAATGTCTTTGTCTATCTTTGTAATTGGACTATTCTCTTCCTTTTCCAGTTTTAGCCGTACCGGTAATTACTTCGTGACTGAACCAGATGTAAGGTAATGGTCATAGGGTTTTGAAAATGCCATGTGTGGATATGATTCGAGGAGTGGATATGATTCAAGGAGGAGATTTGATATGGATGGAACTGATTTCTTTCACCTATATTCCACTGTGATTGTTGATCAAGCAGACCAAATTCTTTTCAAAGAATTATTATTCATCCCACCACAAACTTTCTAGATCTGACATTTCGGCCATAAACAGCAACACTTTTCATATGCAGAACAAGTCTGTGTGGCAAGCTTGGTACTGGTAGAATTCTAAAACACTTAAATTTTCAAAGATACAAATTAATACCTTTGACATTTATATTTAAGGCATTTTAAAATAATTGCAGTTGTCTGTAATGTGACCATGTTTCAACATGATAATAGAATGCCCTTGTAAGCGCAACTGTGCAATACGTGTTTACTATTTAAAGGGGACACTTTATGCAACACATATTTAGTACAACCATAGAATACCAGCCCTGAAACTATTGAAATACATGGCCACTGGCTATCCACCATACACTGCACCTACTGACCTACATATAAACACTTTGACATTGAATTTAGCCTTAAGTTTGCAGCATTATATTGATGTGGCTACATAGCCAAACAGTAAAGGAACCTAGTGATGGAACATAGCCACATTAACATGCACCCAACAAGATGGTTTTGAATGTTGGTAATTGCAATCTTACCGAAGATATAATTTATTTCAGCTTGAAATTGTGCAGTTATCGCAGTTTATAAGCTGCTTTTAGACATTTAGGTTTTAGACGTTTTGTATAACTACAGAATTTAGGTTATGGCCTTCATTATGCTGTAGTAATTATTTCAAATGCATAAGGCCAGGTCAAACGTCAAACTTTTCATGCATCAAACCTAATGATAACAAGCTAAGTTTTTTGTTTCATTTTATTTGCATTATGTTTGGTGCATGAAAAGTTTGACGTTTGACCCAAGCCAAATCCATTGATCAGATTGCTATTATCACACACTAAAATGTTACAATGTACTGTTTTGTACAATATATACATTCCCCATGCATTATTATCCGTACAAATTATACACTATTGACTACCCCAGAACAACCTTTAAATCCCTAGAAGTGGGATTGAAGACATGTCTTCGACGAATATCTTACCTCGTTAGTACTTTTATCATCGCACAGTTCGAATTCATCGACATCGTCAATATTTACATCCAAATCGACCTCATGCATATTCATACTTGCCTGACGTGCGGCCATCTTGGATTTTGTTTTTGAACTTAGTAACCTGGCCGTGGTTAAACTTGTTGGTTTTTGAACAAATTTTGTCTGAAATAATACCTCGAGGACCGGCTCGTCATTTTTCGGTAACTTAGCCGCCATCTTTTTGTCGCCAAAAACATGGCGGACTTCGCCCTTCTGCGCAACCGCAGAAGCTCTGCTGACGCCACATGGTTCCTTTTGGCCATGGTAGTTACCACTGACCAGGCTCAAATATGAGCCCGCTACAAGGGTGTCCTCCCCCCTGGATTTATTAAACAACAGATTCTCCCCCTGGCCTTTATAAAAAAAATTCCCGTGAAAACTTCAGTTTGTTTTTCTGAAATATAAAGTCATGAAAACATCATTAATTGGATTTTTTGAAATATAAAGCGTTTTTTTAAGATGAATACAAGTCGTAGATGCTGTTATTGCCAACTCAAGAACAATTGTATATTAAAACGTAAAAAATTGTGGACAAAATTGAAGATTTTAATTCTGACACGAACTGACAGGTGTTTTTTTTTATATTTTCATTATTTATACATTCCTATAACAAATGCTTGAACTTTTTGGCACTATTGTCGGACATTTTGGGGACAATTGGATATTTATGGACATCAATTAGACTTTTTTATACCCTGCATGAACTGCAGAATTACTGAAAGTATGCAATTAATAATGTTTTCTTGAATGTCTTCAGGACAATATATCTAGGTATAATCCAAAGAAACAGAGGCCAAAGCTCAGGGGCAAGATGCTTGGCAGCTGACTAAGTGCAAGAGTATAGTTTCAACCATGAGTCATATTTGCAAAGCTGAAAATATTTTCATAAAAACCAGGAGGGAGATGGACACAGTTTTTCACCTTGTATCGCGGTATGTCAGTGGTAACCACCACGAGCAAAAGGAACCATGTGGCGTCAGCAAAGCTCAAAATCCGCCATGTTTTTGGCGACACGATTTGGCAGCGAGCCGGTCCTCCAGGAATTATTATATAGCTCAGTGAGTTTCACTCCCTGGCAGTTTTCTGATCTCTTGGGACACTGGAATGTTCAGCGTTTTCTATGTTGGCAATAGTTCCATTTAATCCGTGAGATTAGGTTAAGATTAGGGTTAAATTTAGGATTAGGTTTAACCCTATTTAACAATAAACCTAGGACCTAATCTTAACCCAAATCGTAACATAATCTCAAATAATAAGTATGTCTCAGGGATAGTTTTTTTAACTCATTTACTGCCAAAACAAACTTCCTCTTTGCCTTGAAATTTCACTCCCTGACAGTTTACTGATCTTTCAATAAACTGGAATGTTTACCGTTTTCTATGTTGACAATATAATTCCATTTAATCCTTGAGATTAGGTTAGGATTAAGGTTCAGTTTAGGATCAGGTTTAACGCGAATAAACAATAAACCTAAAACATAATCTTAACCAAATTCCTAACATAATCCGAAAGATATTCAGGATTTGGTTAAAATGAAGAGCTATATTAAAAACTATCGCAGCATCGTCAGCACTTTTGAAAGTGTAAATTCGCATTTTAAATAGAACAAGTTAAAGCTTTTAGAGTCGACTTAAATTACTGCAAAATAACATTTCTCTAAAATCTACTGAAAATATCAGAAAAATGTTTCATTCTGCTCCAGCTCTCTCTCCGTCAGATCGCAACATTTTCAAATTCATTTTTGGAAACACCGCAGCAAATTCCAGGAATTCCTAAGTCCTGACAGGAAAGGACGCGTCTTATGCAAATACTTTATAAGGAAGAGTATTTGTCTTCATAAACTGATCATTTTGGAGAAGATTTCGAGAAAATACAAACACAGACTTCACCAAGAACGAACACTGTATCTATATCCAGTCTATACAGCGAGGTTTATACTACAGAGCGACAAACAACGCAGAACTTGCTTTATTATTACGACACAAGAACGTCCAACGTGTGCTGATGAACTGACCGTAGAGACTTTGGGCGAACCAAATAAAATGGTAAAAGATTTTATAAATGAGTTAAAAATTCGTTGCGTTTACATCGACAGAGGTTGTCAAGAAGTTGTAGAATTACAGCATCTTGACCGCCATGAAGATACATGTGGATATACACCAGCCGTTTGTACAAACCAAGGCTGTGGTTTAATTGTCAACAAGCGTGATCTTATTCACCATGAAAGTGAAGTCTGTGAATTCCGAAAGTTGAAGTGTCACTCGTGCGGAGAAATGACGAAAACTTTGGCAGATATGGAGGAAAGAATGGCGAATATCGAGAAGAATAATGTAACAATTGAAAATAAAATAACAAATTTAGAGAAAAATATGGCGAGAAATACCACAGTCGCAGTCGCAGATTTAAAAGCAGATATGGAAGGAAAACACGAAGCGGTTAACAACGAAGTCAAAGGATTGAAAACAGCTTTGGTCAGAGCTTTTGATGAAATTAAGGACGTTCTTATTACGATGGAGGGAAAGATAGAAGAAAACACAAGAAAAGTAAGAAATAGACCAAGTGGTGATAAGGAAAATATTATTGTTGCTGGAGGTTTTTTGACTAATTCTGTAGAGATGTTTAACTGGCGTCAAAGAACATGGTCGCCATTACAATCAATGCCAAAGAAACGTTGGGCAGCGACTTCATTTATTTATAACAATCATATGACTATAGCTGGGGGTTGGTGTGGTTTGTCTGACATTGTTGATGATATGATTAGAATGAATATTGACCCAAACCCTGATCTCTTGACACACTGGAGCGACTGTCCTGTTAAACTACCTGATGAGTTGAGATACCAGAGCAGTGTGCTGTATAATGATCAGTTGATAGTCTCTGGAGGTGATTGCGAAAATGTGTCATCTGACTTGATCAGATCAGTCGATCTTGTTCCTCCCTATACTGTGAAGACCTTATCAAGAATGCCAGAACCAAGACAAGGTCACAGCATGGAAATATTTGATGATAATTTGTTGATAGTTGGTGGAAGAACAACTGGTAATTACAAAGACAACCTCAGCAGTGTCGTACTGTACGATATAAAGAAGAATGAGCTGAAACAGTTGTCACCACTGCCGTATGAAGTGAGTGATATGGCAACTGTGAGATGGGGAGACAACATTGTTGTTATTGGTGGCATTAACAAACATAGAAAGACATTTTATACAGTTATCATTTACAATGTCAAGACAGAACAAAGTCACATGCTGCCATCAATGAGATGGAAGAGGAGTGGATGTACTGCAGTTGTTATTGAAAACAACATTGTAGTCCTGGGAGGGAGGGGTGAACAATTCCACTGGAAGTCAGTGGAAGGTTTCAACTTTGAAAGGTATTCTTGGGACGAACTTCCAAAAATGTCTAAAGCAAGAAGGGGGCACACTGCTGTTGTTGTGTGAACAATATGTAAGGTATTAAGTGAAAACTCCTAACATATTATGAACAATTGAAATGAACTATAAGATTTTCACAAAGTTATAGAAATAGATTGTAGCATTCTAAGTTGATTGTCAGACATATACTGATTTATATTTTTGTGATTGAATTTAAATTGAGTCAGTTCTTAGAACAATAATAAATCTTTGAAATAGATATTTTCATTGAGGAAGGTTAAAAATGAAACACCAAATAAAACATTTGAAATAAGCTTTTCTGCACCCCCTCCACCTAGGTTTTTCACCCCCTCCCTCCCACAGATTTTTTCACACCCCTCCTCCCCACCTACGTTTTTCAGCTAAAACCCCACCCCTCCCCACCTAGGTTCTTCTGCCCCAGTCCCCCAGACCAAGAATCCTAACTGAGCCTCTGCCTCAAGAAATAGTTCAGTTACCTATTTTAAATATCAGCCTGTCTGTAAATGATGTCTGTGTCTGTCAGACTGCCACAAACCAAGTCATATTTTAAAATTTAACAATTAACAAGATTTGGAGAGATAGTTTTACTCTTTATTAAAACAGAACCCTGATTAAATAATATAAATTGGTTTGTCAACTAAAATAAAATTGATGTTTCAAGTTTGCTCACAGATTGTTTTGTAATTTCACGTTTTCCATCGCATCCTTGAAGGCTTTTAGTACAAGATTTACATTATCTTTTGTACTGTTCAACCCCATCAGACCAACACGCCAGTCGCCATATCTGAAAAATTTCACGACAAAAAGTAAGGTTTTTCACAGGGAAAAAATTTATGATTATGGAGGGAATATCTTCAAATATGGAGAAGAAAATTGTGAATATGGATACCTTTCCAGCAGATCTTCCAAGACCACCTGAAATATCCATTTTATATCTGAAAAAGAAATTGATTATTCAATTTTAACACTCTCCCTCTTTATTGGACTTCTATGAATCACCACCCTGCAAATATTAAAATTGCAGTTGATAGCAGGGGGTATTTCTTCCCAAGATTCATCACTCAGCAATTATCGTAAATGGATGGAATCACCCCCCTGTTCATATTCAAAATGGGGCAGTTCGCAGGGGGTGATTGCCTTCATTTACCGGTACTTGCTGAGTGAATGAACCACTTATGCAAAAAACAATGGAGTTGTTCTTCTGATAGGTATTCTGTGCCTACACTTTCTTTTATTTTTATTGTATTTTTATCTTTACTTGAAAGCACGACATGAAATTACCATTTAGACCTAACCCGGGGGGTGACGGGAGTCAATGACCAAATTCATTACTCATTCTGTTTCGAGAAATGCATTATAGTTTAAAATTTAGTTTAGCCGAATTCATATTAGAG
>NW_021163538.1:0-41734 GCF_004324835.1 Dendronephthya gigantea | reverse complement strand
CAACTGCCCACACGAAATAATTACATAGTAATTCATTCAGAAGTGTAAAACCTTTTTGTAAAGAAGCAATTTTGTTGGAAAGTTTTTATCTTTTTTTCAGCCACCGGAGACTAAAGAAGATCATTTATCAATTCGTGACAATGTAAAGCTTGCAGAGTACGTTTTAAAGCAACAATCGTGTTCCAAAATTTCATGATGCATGCTTGTATGTACGTAAACCTGTTATTTCACGCGCTATACTTGTCTGTTACAGCTCAGGAAAAGCGAGAGGAACGTCAAGGAATCAACTTGAAGGATATCTCTCGCATTGGAGGACAAAAATAGGATTCAAAGCCAGGAAAGATGTGAGAATTAAATCCAGTTGTTTTATTACAAGTAAGTGTTCATATTAAGAAAATGGGAAATGTTCTAGTCGTTTGAAAGATGAAAAAGCAATGGTATTTAAACGAATCTTTTTTACAGATTTAGTCAAGATCTGACAGCGTACAACCTGATTTGGAATTACAAGGTGAGTCTCGATCAACTAAAAAAGGTAGTGATAAGCCTTATACTGCTCTAGCTTTTAACAGTTCTTCTTAAAGCGCCCCCCCCCTATCCCGATCGCAATCAAACTCAGTAACGTATCTCTCCTATCCGGCGACTATTATTTGAGAGTCTTGTTGGAACAAAACGACAGGGAGACGCCGATAACAAATGTGTGAGTCCACGACATTTATCTATCAGGATTTGCAAATATTCAAACTACTGTCTTTTCACAACAGTTGATATATAAGAGGTTTTAAAGCGTCTTAATTTTGAGAAGTATTATACACACTTCAATTCAAGCCAGGAACAGTTGATGGAAAAATGAGTCAACTATAGATCCTCCGGCAGGAATCGCTTTTGCGATGCCGGTGCAATGCTCTTGTCACTGAGAACGTATAGTTGACTAATTTTTCCATCAACTGTTCCTGGCTTGAATTTGAAGTGTGTATAATACCACACGAAATTAAGACCCTTTAAAACCTCTAGAATATTCCTGCACCGTGTGAAGTGCCTAAAATCATCTGTTGATATTTATTTTGAACTTCACTTTAGGAAGCTGATGAAGAAACCGCGGCAAAAATACAAGATTTGGCGCTTGCCAAGGGCGCTCTACCAAAACGCTTACGCATGGCCATGATTACGCAAAGCACTGATAGACGTTCGCTACTGAACAGGTGCGAATTAGTGTGATAAATTAAAAAATTGTTGCAGATGTATAGCCTCGATTCCATCCGGAGGACCTGAGTTGTATTTTAGCAACATTCTTAGATTCATCTTAAAACTTGTGATTTTATAATCCTCTATATACTAGCCATCTGTAAATAGTTCAATTGAAACTAACAAGCATACTCCATAAGTAATTTATAATCTTTATTGTTGGCATATAGGCAATTGAGTGGACATCTAGTGGCTCTCTGGACAACTGGTCATCCAAGAGCAATGGCATTACTTGTGAGAATAATGTTCGTATTAAAGCAGTTATAGTTTTTAATGTCTAAAATATACAATAAAGTTTAAATGCGGGATTTCCTGTTCGTAAGTTTTGGTTCATAAACCATTATGTAATAAATTTGAATACGATTTTCACAGCCTGCTGGTTTGCTCTATTACCTTGAAAGCCCTGACGAGGTAGGAAATCTTTGAGAATTTTTTGCAAGGGCCATTATTTACATAAACCCATTCCAGTGGTTCTGACTAACCAATCATAATAGTGACTAAGTGGTATCAACTGCTTTGGTAACTAAACTCCATCATTCATCCTTATACTGTGCCAATTGCCCCACTGACGAAATAATTACATAGTAATTCATTCAGAAGTGTAAAACCTTTTTGTAAAGAAGCAATTTTGTTGGAAAGTTTTATCTTTCCTTCAGCCACCGGAGACTAAAGAAGATCATTTATCAATTCGTGACAATGTAAAGCTTGCAGAGTACGTTTTAAAGCAACAATCGTGTTCCAAAATTTCATGATGCATGCTTGTATGTACGTATAAGCCTGTTATTTCACGCGCTATACTTGTCTGTTACAGCTCAGGAAAAGCGAGAGGAACGTCAAGGAATCAACTTGAAGGATATCTCTCGCATTGGAGGACAAAAATAGGATTCAAAGCCAGGAAAGATGTGAGAATTTAAATCCAGTTGTTTTATTACAAGTAAGTGTTCATATTAAGAAAATGGGAAATGTTCTAGTCGTTTGAAAGATGAAAAAGCAATGGTATTTAAACGGATCTTTTTTACAGATTCAGTCAAGATCTGACAGCGTACAACCTGATTTGGAATTACAAGGTGAGTCTCGAAGTTAAAGTTAGTTTCCATTGAAAATATAGGAAATGAAAAGGTAATGGAGATTTTCCTGTCGCTATGAGTATAACAAGACAATTCAATAGTCCTGACCTCTTTCTCTAAACTGTTGTCGTAAAAGAGTATGAAAAAATTTCTTTTGTTTTCAATGTGACAGACGCGAGAGGAACTTCTGGGGCTCTCGAATCTGAGATGCGCAAATTTGCAATGGAAAAAGACCTGAGTGGAAACTACGTTGTTTTTTGGAATCACCTTTAGTTTGAAGTCCTGCATGAATCGTTTAGCTGATCAACTGAAAATAGGTTAGTGATAAGCCTTATACTGCTCTAGGTTTTTAACAGTTCTTCTTAAAGCGCCCCCCCCCCTATCCCTTGATCGCAATCAAACTCAGTAACGTATCTCTCCTATCAGGCGACTATTATTTGAGAGTCTTGTTGGAACAAAACGACGGGGAGACGCCGATAACAAATGTGTGAGTCCACGACATTTATCTATCAGGATTTGCAAATATTAAAACTACTGTCTTGCTTCCCGCGTCATAAAAACGATTCCAGATACCTAATATATAATATACCTCAGCGTCTTATTCTCTATATTGCTGCACAGTTCACACAATGTTATTAGTCCTGCAGTATGTAGTAGAGAAGTATAGAATCATGGATGAAACAATTCATGATTCGATCGAATTTTCTATTTTGTTTTCAGGCTCGAGTTGTTTAACGATCTGTACTACAGACTGCGATTGACAACTAAACCAACTATGAATGTGCAATGTGCTTTCCGGTGAGGATGTCGTTTAGCGCGAGTCTAGCCATGTGTAGTCTTCGAAGAATGAATGAAACAAGTTGGAATATTTATTCACACGCGAAGACTAAAGTTTATGGAAAATGTCAGGAAGTGATTGGCGCTTTTATTGACACCAAGCTAAGGATCATCTGTTATTGATCCAGTGTTACTACAGGAGCCTGAACTAAACTAACTTTATTCATACTGTTTCGTATTTTTAGCCCTTACATGAAAATGGCATCACCAACAGGGATTCGAAGGTAAGCGCGTGTTTATTTATTTATCACTACTGTCTTTATATCCTAAACTTTAACGACCATAATTTAACTTTTTCATCTCTAGCAACAAAATGTTTTATTGTGTTCCTCGGATGACGAAACGCTTATAAAGGTTTGTGTCGGTTGTGTATTGAACTTAATCTCAATTCAGAGTTTTGTCCGTGATTTCGTTTTACGAAAGCAGAGCGCATTCTGCGAACGTTTTTTGCGTACATGGTGAAGACTAGCCGACGGTCACGTTCGACAGACGAGTCTCTGCGAGCAAATAAAAACTCAGTTACGTAGCTAACACGACAATTTAGTCATGCTCTGTTAATATTTTGGAGTTCATTCACTGTGAAAACAATGAATTTCTTAAGAAATTAATATGATAATAACATAAAATTTGCATAGCATGACTGAAAATGCTTCAGGTAAGATCACATCGAAGGAATATGCATCCTCATTGACACACGTGGTGGGTTAAAAACGCGCTAGTTCTTCCGATAAATTAAAGAACAGTTCCATACCTATACTTTTGTACGTGTGAAACTTTTTGCTTTATTTTCTTTTAATTGTGAGAATCCGACCGTGCAGCAAACATTAAAATCAAGCGATAACACTAAACTTGATTGTGATAGCCCTGAGTATATACGGCTATAATAGCTTTGTTCCTCATAATGATATGCTGGATTCCCCGTCCAGGTATCACTTCTAAAACATGCTTTTTTTAATTGTATTCCAATGCACCTAAGTTAGTAAAAAACCTGACAAACCCACAGGAGGGGTAAGAATGGAAAAAAAAGAAAAAAAATTCATCGTGTAAACAACTAATTTCTATATCAAAAACTCACTCTTACATAAGCCACTTATTGAAATATTTTCGCTATATATTTCAGTCAGATGGATCTCTCAGTCATTTCTCATTCCTTAGTGAACAAATAGTATTTCAGTGAATTGCTAGAACATACCTGAAGAACAGCTATAAACTTCAATTCTCAAAGATATGTTGCGTACCATGTCTTTGGATGAATGCGGATGTAAAGCGCGGTTACAGTTGGTGATAGGACATTTTCCACTAGTGAGTCTCTAATGAAATGAGTAATTTGTTAAACAATTAATCTTAATCACACATTAAAAGTTATATATGACCGCATGGAAATGATGTGATGCATATAACGTGAGAGGGTAATCTGTAGGAGCCTTGCTTATTAATCCAGCTAACCCTGACTAATCCATTTATTTTGTAATGAGCGAATTTTTGCCCGTCGGAACTATAGGATACAGAGTAGCTCTTCACCTACTAATTATAATTACGGCGACTTTGAGTGAAAAGCTCCGACAACATCTTTTATGCCAAAGTCAATTTGAATGCATTGGTCCTGGTAATTTTTCCGTGCAGATCAAGAAGCTGCCTCATTTAAGCGACCATGTCCTGTCGACTTATCCGCATTCCGAACAACTTTTGCTATTATCTGGGATGTTATGTGTCTTCAGTACGGGGGGCAATAATTAGTATCAATTATTCTATCTTCCGGCACCAAAACACCATCGAAACAATCATCAACAAAAATGAAACGATAATGCAGATAATTGTGCCATATATGGGGCCTCCAGAATTGAAACCAGTCGAAGTACAACGTTATTTCAATTGATTTTGTGAAATCTTTACTAGGGGTTAACTTCGAATTTTATCACATTCCCATATAGGGGAATTACTGAATAAAAAAATAATGTCGAACAGTCTTAATATGACATAATAATAAACTGAACATATACCATGTAGCCTGCAATATTTACCTTGCTTGGTATGTCAGTCAATCAAATCCATGTATGGCACAGCAATGGATGGAGGTGTATTCAGTGAATAGATAAAGGTAATAATTGTTAGCGACTCTTGGGTTGCCATAATTTATTTGATCTAAAATTGAGAAACAAGGAACAAGTAAATTAATATATTATTGTCCATAGTTGTGAGGCTATCAGCATTGTGATATTCCAGGTTCGTGCGTACCGCTACCATGGGACAACATACCTTAGCGAAAAAATAGTACTTCAGTGAATTGCTAGAACATACCTGAAGAACCGCCATAAACTTCAATTCTCAAAGATATGTTGCCATATCAATTCGGCTCTATACGCAATAGAATCTACAATTGAGATTACAAGAACATCACTTCACACAATTGAAACTATAATTGTATATGAATCACAAGGCCCTATACTGTGTAGTAACAGCATGTATTTTGTGACTTCTATAACAAAAAGAATATACAGAACAAAATGCAGGCTGTTTTCTTTCATATTCACATAATACCCCCAACCCCTGTATATTGGTAAATGGCAATTACATAATAGGAAAGAGAGAAAAATAAATCTATTTTTAATAACATCAGTGTAAAATGAATGACATATGGAACTGTACAGCAAAATATTGTGTAGGCATAATTCTTGTCATGCCTTCCATCACCAGATATCATGAAATTATCTCGGTTTTTTAATTTAAATTTATACGTTTAATTTAGAAAGCACAAAAATACCACCAAAATATAGCTGAAGAAAAATACTTTAACCCAATTGCTTCTGTTTTAATCCAGAAATTAATCAATATTGCTGTTAACCTGACACTGCAGTGCAGCTCTAAAAATTATATCAAATTATACTGGATTACAAACGGAAATATAACTCGCCTTTGGAATTTCGTTATTTTCTTTTTTATTTTTATCCTGTCGTCTTTTAACCGTTACATGTAAACTGTAAAGGCTTTAGCTATCTTTTCTGATAGTTTTTAAGTCAGGATGGGCAGAAAAACTCGAAAAATATAGCTTTTTTTATTTGTTATTGTGTATAGCGAGGCGTTGCTCAGCGGCCCGCACCTGTGGTTGTCACATGAGGTTAAAGGTGTCAAAAACGTAAGGTTGCCTACCCCGTTGGAGTAAAATAAGCCCGGTAATCGATTTCCGAAGTAAAATTGTCCCTAGAAGTCATAATTGTAAAATTTTCGCCAATATGGTGATAATTATTTGCACATTTCCAGTTTCCATTTGTAAACACGTTTGTTGGAAATATCACTACAAATCACCAAAGCGACTGTATTTCAAGTAAAATACATGAAAATATTGGTGCCAATGTATACTAGAAATATTTAGAGGTTTTTAGGCGAGATTTTTGGAAGGCTTTCCGTATTTTCGCTTCTCTAAAATTCAATTTAAAAAGTAATAGTTCGGCAATAAATATCTTGGCTTATAGGAAAGCTTTTGAAATGAACTAAATTTATACAAATAGGTAAATGTTTTTTCTTTGAGATAACACAATTTCTAGTTGATTTTATAAAATACTTCCAGATAAAATCAACATTATCTGTGTGCGCGCTTTACGAGCAGACAGCAATGAGTTTAGTGGTCTCATATTTATTAAAATGGGTTGAGTATTCGCACAGTAATCACATGCTTAAATCAGCTTACCACTTTGAAATATCCTCTGATCGGACGTCTAACTGAGAGGGTCCCTTAAACATCGAGAATACTTCATTAACAAGTGCCGCATCCTGTCCTGTTTGAGACGTTATGAGAACTTTTTCTTGGGTATTGTTTACTCCTTACTCTGTTGGATGTTCCATTCTGTTGTATGAGGACAACACTTGTATTTGGTGTGGTGAAAGGATGCAGATTGTCCGTTGGATGTTGTGCTTATGTATTAGAGACTGACCACATTAGATATCAGCGCAAAATTGACACATTCATGGGACTCGAACCCAATCTCCTAAAAAGGAGTATCCGAAATGTGTTCTTTGTGTGGCCAGGAAAAAGCGAGAGCTACAGGGCAACTCGCAAACCGACTGGCAGACAATACGAACGTACAACACAAAACACACAACCGACGACACAACATCCAACAACCCACAACCCACTAACTCTGTAGCTGAAACGACAAAAAATATGGTGAGTTGTTCCTAGAAAAGGAAGCATTTACAATTAGCATGAAGGCAATTGCGGCTAGGGGTTTAACTGACGGCATGGATATGGGGTGGCTTCTTAGGGTTGGATACTGAAACTAAACTACGATCGTCTTTGTCTGAAAAACACAAAAAAAATTATTAGTAGCTCCCTAGAAAACGAAGAGCAAAACACAGTTAGACAAGCAGTGAGCCGTGTTTCCAGATACGGGGACAGAGATTCTTAGCTAACAGAGTGGCCACGGGGATCTACTTCTATTAAAAAAATAATTACACATACCTTGATCCTACCTAAAGAAAGAACTCACTTACCTGAAGAAAACGGTCCCAGACGGCCCTGTTTTAAAGCCTGTAGGCTCTTGCATAATTCAGCAAAATTAAGACAACTTGATTGGTTATTTCTGTCCACAGGTCAATTTGTCATTGGTCAATTTTTGTACTCCATGATTGGTTCAATAAAAACCAATCAGATTGGTTAATCTATATTCAAATTTTGATCCCGTTTCTTTGATATTTGCAAGGTGATTGCACAACAAATGTTCGATTTCACACGTTTTGGAGCATATTCCAAGCCAATGTATCACAGTATGTGTGTATTTGTTCGATTATTTCTCTCATGAAGTTCACAAAAAAATACAGTTCAATCATTATTAAAAGGCTTTATTTCCCCACCAGCTTTAGAACCCCATCGAGCAGGAAAGTCGGAATTTAAAAGGCAAGTAAATCTTTCAAACTGTTGTAGCATTTGAATTATGTGGTACATTTAACTACGGAACCTTTCAGAATATTGTCGAATTGGGCATGGCCTGGAATAATAGTAAATATAACAAACTGACAAAATCGCAAATGTAGTAAATTTCAAGGGTAAATATTGCAAATTCCAGTCGAAATATGGCGTTTTACCGCCATGCATACATAGCTATTCACAGGTATGATATTCACGCGTTTTATATATTCAATATTACACATCAAAGCGGCCTAATCCTTAGGATATTGGCCAAAATGTAAACGAAAACCGGTTTCAGTGGTTTAGTTCAAATATACAGTACTATTTTGATATATATAGCGTCAAAATCGAGCCTTTAGAAGATTTTTTCCGATTTTTTATATAAACATACCTGATGATATGAATTATCGCATCACCAGCAATAATATTTCACAATAATAAAAATATGGAAAACAAATTCAGGCAAAAATCCGAAATTCTGACCTAGTTCCGATTCGAGCTTGTCTTAAGCACGTGCTTACCAACGATTATCGCTTAGCACTTATGAAATGCTATTTCTTCGATTCTTTTGCACATCCTAGCCCAAGAATTACTTAAAATTACAACAGATTGAAAACATGTAAAATTGGGACATTTCGAAGACAACAGAGTACCAAAAAAGATGAAAGATATGGAATTTCTAAAATATATCTTGCTATGGGTGAGTAATTTGAGATAACAAAGCAACGTATTATTTTGATTATTGTTTTTACTTATAAAAAAATGCAGGTTATAACTATATGCTGGTTGTAATATACTATTCAAATAATCATTTCAACCGCTATTGTTTAGTGGTATTCCGGGGTCTTTAGCCCAAATATTTCTGAGATATTTAATGTCTTGCTTCTGTGCAACATTATTGTCAGGAGTAATAGCCTATTTTGCTGTACAGTTCTATTTATCATACACTGGTGTTATATAAAATATAATTTTTTTATTCTCCCTTTCCTATTATGTAATTGCAGAACGAATATTCAATATATTAGTGTACCACATAAAAACTCATTATGACAATCGTAGCGGACGTCTATTGCATCGGAGATACGAATTGTGGTAAGCCAAATTCAATGTTATTTCTCGCGATTTTTCCATGATGTCTTACATTGTGGTTTTTTAAACATTCTTCAATGTTTCCTCAGTCTGCGAGCTGAGAACTAGGCCTTGGCTTAATTCAAGTTGAAAAACCGGTTTAACCTTTGCAGTCATCTTGAAATTTTAGCCCATTTGCGTTAAAAACGTTCGCATAAAAAAGTATTTATAAATTTTCGACATGTATTTTTACAAACTTTAATTTTTTTGTGTGTTCTCGTTTTTTTTCAACTTGAATTAAACTTTGACTTTACCCCCCGGATGCTTGACAAGCACACGTCGTTTGTTTATTTTTTTGACCAATCAGATTCGTTCTTCAAACCGCATTTTATATCTCGCATGGTTCCACGATATTTTTCGGCAAATAGGCAAAAGTTTTGTACATTTTTTGTGCATTTTCATTTGCTTTTTAAAATATTTTTAATGGAATATTTATTGTTCGAGTATCTAAAATGTATTTGTGATAATTTATTTGAGGGATTCTCGTTGTTTTGATATGAAATTTTGCGAGTGAAATTCGTATGTATGTTTATATTATTACAAGAGTTTCCATCCTTCTCAATAACTATATATTTATATGCTTCGCGATCACTGACGTTACTGAACTTGCAACCGTAACTGGACTATTTACTTTTTCTTTCAACAATATTTATTGGGGTTCCTATGCTCAGTGGTCACAATATTAGACCAAGTAGACTGGCGTACACGCGCGAGGCGCAAGCGCCGCGAGAAGGAAAACATGTCTGGGCAAGGGCTGCCTATATGTATAAACCTAAATGGACCAATTACCGTAAAATCGTTGTGTGTGTGCCCGAATTAAAGCAGGGACTTTTGCCTGGTCCGTTAACTTACCTGTTGATATCACGTGCACGGATTGCGAGAAACGGAAGAAATATTGGTCACAAATAAAACTAATGTTATTCCGAGGCCATTTTTAAGCAGTAATTCTGAGGTTACAACTAATATTTGAAGTTTGTGCTTAATATTACCTTCAAACGCAGATTTTAGCCTTGTAATTTGTAATAAAGGAATCGGTAATTTGTGCTTCATACAGATACCTTTCATACAGAGTTTAGCGTTATTCTAGACAAACAGTGCAGGCGAGCGTTAGGTGAATTCAGCACCTCTCTGGTTATAGAAGTGCAGTTGTTGAACGACTCCTGCACAATGGAGCGTCAAGAAGATGGTTGCTTGGCAATGGGTTGATCACGGTTACAGTCAACAACCGGGAAACTTCGAACATGTCATGCGCATATTGTTCGGCAGGAAAAGTGTTTGTGGGAGATGATTCACTGCAGAAGGGCACGGAGCCTGAGGTTTTAAAAGTTGAGCTTAAGAGAAACTAAAACAAGGCCTCAATTAGTCAGGTAAGGAAAATGCTTTGAGTATCATTGTTTAAATTCGCATACGCTGTTTGCCCAGCGTATTCATGCTTAAACAACAAAATATATTTGCAAGAGCGACCAAGTTTTAATATTCTTCTAGTGAAAGCTCTTAGTAACGTATTTGACTTTTCCAGGCTTGTTCAACTGATAGCAAAGCTCGTGCAAATGATTCTAGCCAGGTGTCAAACACAAAATTCGATACGAAAGCAACTGACCTTCTTACCCGCGATTTAAAGGCCACTGGTACCGTAGGCTCAGTACAGAAATCTTGTGACTCAAGCAATGGGTGCAGTTGCGTTGGTAAAGGATGGGTTCAGATTCTGGTTGAAGACCAACCAGAGATACTTCGTGGATTTTGAGACTACAAAGTCGGCCGAAACTCGATGAAACACAAACTTCACTACCAGCGATGGGAAAGACAAGGATTTATGAAAGTTTAATTTCAAAACAATCCTTTGGTAAGCCCATTTATTTTCTCAAACCTTCCCAACCTTCAATTGTGCCAGGCGTCACTAGAGTTGTCGATGGGGAAAACTTTGTTGAAGTTTGCAAGTCAAAAGGCAAGTCGATTCTATCGCTACAAAAATTTTTAGAGTTTGCGTTTTTATTCTAAAATCCATTTTACTTCACATATTTCTTTAGTTGTTCAGTTATATTGACAAGCAATTGCTTTTGACTTTCAGGAGCGATTTATTACTATATCGAGAATGGCTTGATTGGCGAAGGTGGATTTGATGGAGTATTCAAGGGTGATGCCATAAAAAGAACTAAAAAAACACCGGTAATTCTCACACAATGTCTCTGCTTCAAAAAACAAGCATTTTCCTTGGCATTATTGGCCATATTGTCCTGCTTCTGAGATGAATTAAGATTCCAAAATCTTACTAGGTTGCCAGCCGTTGCGTTGATTTTTCAGGAAAACTGTGGTTTTTAAGGCTTTCTTTCATTTCCTTGAATGCTGTGTTACTTCTATGTTATGCTTCTTCTAGTAACGGTATCCAGGGATCCATTTCTTCTTCACATTCTGAGTCCGTTGTCGTCGAACTTCCAGATTGCTGAGTCGAAGTGGTCGAGACATCATCTTGGAAATCACTTTCTTGACTGTCCAAGTCTGTTTGAGCCATGTTTCTTCCTTGTTCTCGTAGTAGGCAATACTCCCGTTCTTGTCTGCGCTGATTGTAACTGCGGCTGAAATATTTTCCACAAAATTGGCAGCTCATCCTCTTAGCACTAGAAGTTTGTAAATGCCTTGTTATCGAGCAGCAACGCAGTTTTATGACCAGATGTCTGCTCATGTGTAGTTATAAGCATGTGTTCATCTGCTCAACGGTACTTTTTCTTACTCCAGTACATGCACACAAACTAAAATGTTAGCCATCCCTTATGTACTTTCTTCGTTTCCCCCGAGATAGAGGTTCTTGGTTTCAGTGCTTAAATAAACATTAAAGTTTCTCTCCATCTCTTCTTGGCGCTCGAATAAATTTTCCAGACGCTCCTCCATATTGAATTCCTTTGGTTCTTTACTCGATCGAGGTACACATATTCCTTTCTTACTCCACTTTAACCATCTCTTGCGTTCCTCTGTGCCCATGCCGTGTACTTGGTCGACGATTGCTAACCTTCCTAAATTTGTATACTACCACAGGTAAACACAAGACAGTTTCTACGCGTGCGACCCATATTTAGACGTTTGCTCAACAAATTCCTAATATTAATTGGCTCGTTTTTTCGTGGGTCAGGTATTTTATTAGCCTTTTGGGCCCTATATGGCCTTATATGGCACTATTAGGCCCGATGGCCCGATTGCTGCATGACTACGCGTCCAAATCCGGAAAAGTCCGGGCTTGTCAACGCAAACTCTTGCTTACGGAAGACAAAGTCAAAACATCTAGACAAGAAAACAGTGTATTGCCCGGACAATATGTTTAAAATATTTGTAAAATTGTTCTACTTAATTACATTGTTACAAGCGTTAATCCTTGTCTTAGTTTATGCTCCAAGCATCGCGTTGTCCATAACAACAACATATATTTCGCTCTAAAAATGCACACATTTTCGCATTCGCCAAATCCCTTATATATATATATACATATACATATACATATAAAAAAAGACACGTAATTGATCTCATGTGTTCAATATTTTAATAATATAATAACGATATTTGTGACCTTCCACGGGAAAACATACGTTAACGCTATTTCGTTCGTTCGAAAATATCGTTCGTTATCCGTTCGTTTGCCGTTCAAACGCTTGAAGCGTTCGTTGAAATAATTTTCGAGATCGTTCATCGTTCGAAATTGCCCGTTCGAACGCTTAGGAAAAAACGTTTGAAAATTGGTCCAAAAGCATTCAACCGTTTGATATACCGTTCGTTGAAACGTTTGCCGGAATTTCGTTCAATCGCATTGGATTTGGTTCAACATATTAGATTAAACATTAAAGCGGCAAAATGAGCAAATTTGAAATGGCGCCTATCAACTGTTTATGCGTGCATGAGCGCGGGGGTAAAGATCTTTACCAATAATTTCGCGAAGACTGTCCCAAATATTTGCTGGATATTAGCATATATGAAGAAGTCAAGGCGTTTTAACGCGTGCATATATAAAGGTTAATACCAGGTATGAACACTAAATGAAACAGCTATGATAAAAAGTCATGACTGGGCCACTTTATTAGGCGCGCTTGCAATTATTTTCCTGCAAGCATTGAAATCAGGCTTATCCATGAAATCATCAACTGAATTCGTAAAACGGTTGTCTCGATTTAAACTGAAGTTTTTTTTCCCTTGAGTGTATTTGCTTCGCTAAACTGTAGCTCCTTTTTGACCATGCATATATCGAAATATGACACGCATTCGAAGTAAGATTTCATATAGATGATCATGCAATTGTATATAACAAGACGTTCTCAATTGCATTTTATGTATATGTTAATGTGAGTAAAATGTATTCGAATATAAATGCGCACTGCAATATAACCTTTTAGATTGTTTATCATGGCCGGTGGAATCAAGTTGGGCCACGATCATCCAATCATTCCGAATAAACATGACATGAAAGGTTGCCAGACCTTGAAAATGGCTTGGCTGAGGTTGGAATTTAAGTTGTTAGCTTGGGCCGTGGTGGTTACAATTTATAGGATGCATTTACTTACATTGAAACAACAATTGTTTACAAATTTTCCTGACATTTTTCATAAAAAAGGGTAGATGCTACCTCGAAATATATATATTATATGATATAAAAAAATTTCGCAAGACAAAATGGATTAATGCTTTCATGCATGTCTTAAATAATCTTGATTAGTTAATTTTACTATAATATGTATTATATATTTAATATCAAAAGTATTAATTAGCGATATACTGATTCAGTCAGTATATAACACATGCATATGTGATCGTATGGTCACAAAACATATCACTTATATGAAAAAATATGGCGGCAGAAATAGGGACATTGCAGCTTTAGCTTTGCGAAGAAAATATAACGATGGTGCATGCAGTCGATAAAATAGATTATTATCAAATTTTAAAATATTCTTAATGATGCCCTTAGTTGCTACTGACACTACTGTGTATAGGCGACATTCCGCGACAAGCTTGACCGCAGCTAGAGGCTATTGCCGCACGGAACATATTGTGTGCACTAGGTAAATAAGCTAATAGCTTATATTTTAAATATTTTATTACCGCGCAATGCATATCTGAAATTTAAATGTGGATTTTCACGTGCATAAATGGTTTGGATATTTAATGTAGTAGGTTATTTATACCAAATAAGTTTTGACAGCATTCAAGCACACGTTACTACGCTGGTTCGCATACAAACGAACTTTGCGTATGCGATATTCTGTATAACTGTTATTAAAGCCCGGCGCACACTGGAGGAAACAGCTGAGCTGAGCGTCACTCGTGGCTGTTAGCTGAGCTGTTTCCTCAGGTGTGCGGTGTCGTGTTCTGCGATTTTCGCCACGCGTGCCATGAGCGCAGAATATTCAACATGTTGAATAATTTTGTGCACGAGTGAACATTTCCTCACAGTGTGCGTGCGTTCTGAGCTATCAGCTCAGCAATCAATGCCAACGCGCATGCGTCTTTTCCATGTTTTACTGAAGTCAAGATGGCGGCAAACAACTCACCAGTTGCTGAAGCAGTGTTGGAAGATAAATTGGCCAATTTTTGGCCCGATTACCCTTGTCTGTACGACGTTCGAAGTCCAGACTTTAAGAACCGGGAGATACGCGATAAGGCGCTTCAAGAACTGGCCGAAAAACTCGGAACAACATGTAAGATAATTCAGATTTTATTAGTGTTATTGTAGAAATAACTCAAATAAGAATACTGCATGAGGGAATTCGTACACTTCTGCCTTCTAGCAAGGATTCCTCTCAGTGCAGCAGGTTTTATATGATTCCTTGACGGTTTAGTAGTAATATTGCCTAGAATTTGACATTTTTTATTGTTTATCAAAAATTTTAAGTTATCTGTGATTGAATAAACAAATTCAATTATTATTTATAGGTGAGTGGGTTAAAGCTAAAGTCAGAGCTCTAAAAAACAGCTTTAGCAAAGCAAAAAAAACCCCAGCTAGTGGAAGTGCAAGAAAAAATGTGACCAAGCGCACTCAATGGCTGCTTGAGAAACTCCAGTTTCTCACACCTCATGTGGCAACTCGGGCTTCAATTTCAATATTGATTTGGTAAGCACATACATTGAAGAACTTAAGGCATGGAAACAGTTTGTATATATATATTTATGTACAAAGAGAAAAAAAGTGTATAATAACAGTGCAGTTGATAATAGGGTAGTGATAACTCTTACAATATATACATGTTTGCGTAAGCAATATGGCTAAGCAATCATACTGCTTTGCCAATGGACAGATCCATGATTATTAAAATAATCAGTCAAAAGTACCCTTTGAGTTTTGGCATCCTTTGTTGCATTGTGCAGGGTGGTTGGTTGCATATTAGTCAAAACCTGGTCGTTTCTCCAGGTACCTCTGACCAATGTATGATCTGCATTCTCAAGGTCTGCAGCTGATGCATAACTTGCTTTGTTCTTTTCAACCATTAAATTGTGCAAGCAGCAAGCTGCAAAAATTATGTCTTTAACTTTGTCGGGTATTAGTTTAATGGTAGTTAGGAATACCCTCCACCTATGAGCTAAAATCAAAGGCATTTTCGACAACTCTTCGTGCTATTGACAATCTGTAATTGAAGATACGCTTCTCTTTCTCCAAATTCCGATAAGGGTATGGCTTCATTATACGATTACTTACAGGAAAGGCATCATCCCCAACAATATGATGTGGTATCATTTTTGATATCCCTTGTAAGGCAACTGCATCTGAAAGATCTAAAGAGTTTGTTCTCAGTGCTTTATTCAATGCAGAATCAGCAAAAACTCCAGCATCACCTGCTCTGCCAGCTGTTCCAACATCAATATAAATAAACTTGTAGTTTGCATCAACCATGGCAAATAAAATTACACTAAAAAAGTGCTTATAGTTAAAGAACTCAGAGCCTGTATCAGCTGGTTGTTGAATAGCAATGTGCTTCCCATCAATAGCTCCCAAACAGCATGGATAATTCCACTTCATGTTAAATTCTGATGCAATTTGTAGCCAATCTTCTTTATTACTTGGAGTCAAGAAAATAAATTATTAGTTTAATTTTTAGGATTCCCGTGCTAGTTGTAGTACTCCATTTTCGGAAATAAGCTTCAAAGAAAATGATGAGGGTGAAGATGATGATTCTCCTGATCAATTATTTCCAAGTAGCCCAACAAATCCAACAGAGGAAAGTGGTGATCAGAGCATTGGAAGATCAACAAGTGAACCACTGAAAAAACGAGCAATGTCCAGAAAGAAACAGGCTGAGGAGGAGTATCACCTGATCAAGAATTTGTCTCAGTCTATTGCAAACAAGCAAAAAAAAAAGGGAACGACACCATTTATGATGCTTTTGGGAATTATGTTGCAAAAGCTTTGTCTGAATTGGATAAAGTGGCAAGCAATTTGGCACAAAACAAAATAAATAATATTATTTTTCAAGCTCAGGCTGGATTACTGACCCAGGAAGTACAGACACCAACAGTCATACAACCCCAACCCCAGAGAAATTATTTCCACCCAATCATGCCTGGTACCCCACAAAGCGAACAACCTCCAGTTTATGGGCAAAATAGTATGCCCTACAGAGAGGATCACTACTCAAAAGGACAATACATTATATAATTTATATTAATATACTTTTTACTGATACTTGTTATTAATATTTTATAGCTACACAGTTTACAAAATAAAATTTTATACCTTTAAATACTTGTCTTTCATAACTTCATGCAAGGCTTGACATGTTTCTTCTACTATGCATGATATTGTTCTCTCACCAATTCGATATTTGAAAGAAAGACGTCTGAATGTCTCTCCTGAAAATGATAAGTTTTAAAAAAGAGGCATTCATTAGTAAACTCCGTGTCTGTATAGTAATCATTATTGACAATAATACAACAAAACTGGGAAACAAACTATAGACAAACCTGTAGCTAAAAAACGTAATGTCACGACCAATCGTTCAATGGGTTTTATCGAGCAGCGAAGGTGAGTGTCTTTCTTTTCGACCAAAGGGTATATTAAGGTCAAAATTTCCTGAAATGAAGTTCTGTCTAGGCGATGATATTGTCTGAATTTCTCTGGATCTTCGTAATTCAATTCACGAACAATATTCGCACATGCCCCATGGGTTTGGCGGCGTGAAACCCAGGATTTAACCCAAGTCTTTCGGTTAGCTGCTCTCAAACGCCTTCGTCTCCGCCGCAGTATCAGAAGGGAAAGCAAAACCTCTTCATCTCCCGACGAGCTCGAGTCTAGATTTTCATCGACATCGGCCATCTTGACTTCAGTAAAACATGGAAAAGACGCATGCGCGTTGGTATTGGTTGATGAGCTGATAGCTCAGAACGCGCGCACACTGTGAGGAAATGTTTACTCGTGCACAAAATTATTCAACATGTTGAATATTCTGCGCTCATGGCACGCGTGGCGAAAATCGCGGAACACGACACCGCACACCTGAGGAAACAGCTCAGCTAACAGCCACGAGTGACGTTCAGCTCAGCTGTTTCCTCCAGTGTGCGCCGGGCTTAATGTCTGGTTATCATCTGTAAACAACTTGACCTTGCATTAATTAATTTAGTCGTTTGCGCGTCAAAGAGTATAAGCAATAGTGAACAATGGAATCTCTTGTGTTTAGCTTAACATAAAATATGTATCCCGTAGCTGAAACTCAACTAAACTGAGACGGTGACCAATGACATTGCCTATGATATTATTATCGAAGCCAGGCCATTTATTGCAATCTTCGTTTACTCTCGGTTTAGAGCCGTGTTAATAAAACGGATGCATGCATGTGTTTATATGTCCTTAACCACCCATACATATAGTTTGTCCGTGGAGAGATTTAAACATCTGTAACGTTGTTGCAAATAAACACGCGCTGAATATTTTGATGTGTATAGTTGCAGATGATGCATTGATTAATTTGACAAAACGATGATAATTTGTACTGATAACTGAAGGCTTTCTAACGAATAAATCCGAATTTTGATGCAAAATGCAAATGTATATATATATATAAAGTATAAAACAATGTGATTTAGGTAGTTAAGCTAATAAATTTAGTTAAACATTCAAATGAAGGTATAGCTATTTATATGTACACGCATACTTGCGCCAACACATGTTACGTGTTTGAAAATATTTCTTATTTGTCAATAATATCTTGCGTCAATCATACGCGCAACAGGCGTTCAGAATAATTCTTTAAAACCGTTCATAAACATAAATCGTTCAAACGGCTTCAGATTGAACGTTTATTTATCCGTTCGTATTCTCGACTTTAAACGTTCACATTTTTAGCTGAATTCGTCAAAACGTTTTTTGGGTTTGTTGAAACGTTATGACAGATCGTTCACTTACCCGTTCGTATCGTTCGTTTTGCTGTTTCAACGAACTATCGTTAACGCACGTTTTCCCGTGGAAGGTCACATTTATGCTGCATTGTTTGTGGATTCGGTATTATTAAGGTGGATTTTCACTATATTGGTGGAGGGGAAATCTTCGATGGAACGGAATATTTCGCTCAATTCTCTTTCAATTGTGAATAAAAACCAAAGCAGATTAACTCGACATATCACAATTGAAAAGAAAATCACAGCGAAAAATTTGAACTTCAAAATGGAGTTATGTTAAGAAGTCGAGAGCGATTCGCAAATCATCTGACTATTTAGCAGGTCAAGGTCTCGTTGAAGACAATTGAAGCAACAAGACAGATCCATCCTCTTCATGTCTACACAAAAGTAAATTATCTTAAGGCATTGATTTATTAGTAGAAATTAGTGCATTAGAATATTAGAGTATTAGAAACAGTATAAATCAGTATGTGTCAAGTATAAAGGAACAAAACAGGATGCATAAATTTGTGCCCCATACAAACCACGTGTTCTTCCTTATTTGTTTTCATACTAACCTTCCTGACAAATCCCCTTGGGTCAAAACGTCAAGAAGAGTTCTTTATTCTATTTAGGCAGTTGTTGTACCACATTTAATGTATAAATATGTGTTTAATCCAAAAAGTTTCATTACCTGACTTTTTTCCAGGGTCATCAGTGATAGCTTCAACCATTTCATTCTTACTTTTTTTCACCCCGGAAATAACCTTTTTCTTTTGAACTAGGTTGAGCAACTTTGCCTAGATTTCAGTTTCGAACGTTTTGACTATTTTTTTTTGTTCCAGTCATCCCCATTATTCCTGTGAAACTCTGCTTTCAGCTGAAGTAAAAACAAGAATATCTACATCATATATTTCAACCACTTGCAACAAAAATCGGAGCTTGAATGCTACATATGGTAACAAGCGGTGAATAGCATAGTTCGTTATTAGGGTTTTTAGACTAGGCAAAAACCACTCCAATGGAATTTTTACCTTTGCATATAAGCCTCACCAACCATGCTACCACAATGATGCTAAAGACGGGCGTCGTGCAAACAATTTCTGTGTGGCAAAGATCCGAAATTTAAAATGAGAAAACTGAAAATAGCTATTAGTAGTTTACCTCGGACACAAGTGTCAGTGCCGGATACTCTTCCAAGACGTTCTCAAGAGTTTTAGGCGTACGAAGGATTTCGTGCCTCCTGGAAGGGAAAGTGACCTCCATTAATTCCTTACTCAGGTCTACGTTTTTGTTTCGACTTTTGGCCATCTCCTTCTTTATCGCTACCACATGTTCCCTGCAGGTTTCTGCCGTCTCGCCTTCAGTTGCTTCCGACAACACCGACAGTTTAGACGACCCGGCCGTTCGTTTGGAGTCACTTTCCTATTTGAATTAAGTGAGCAAGTGTGAATGTGAGTGATGCTAAAACCGAAGTATAGTGAAATTTCACTTAGGATAAAAAAGAAGGAAAACAAGATAACGGTTCGAACAAGAGCTCACGGAACATGGCGATTTTTATGTAAGTGCATTACGTATAGGGTAAATACTCCTTCGAGTGTCACAGTACTCCTACTTCTCTTCTTTCTTCGTTGGTTTTCAAATCTATTTTTGTTTGCTTGTTGCCATGAAGCCTGTAATAAAATCATGTTATAATATATTATAGGTCATTTGGTATCTTCCGTTGAAGTGTCATATCTTTTTATACTGTATACTATACAAAAATACGCGACGGTTTGAACGAGGGTATGTAGAGGATTTATTCAGGCCTGTGAGCATTACGAAATGACCTAGGTGCTAACTAACTAATGTATTATACGTACATGAGATAGGCTTGTAAACTTATTGTTTTAGAACCAAGTTTGTCTGCTAAAAACGGCTATTTTTAAATGATTAGAAACGCTACGTGTTCACGTTCCGTTTTATTAGGATTCGTCGTATGAATCTGAATGGTGGAGCAGACATCACGATTGAACTGATCGCGCAGATTACCAATGAGTTCCTGTTTCTCCAAGGCGGCAGTAACGGATGGGGGAAACTGTAAAGGTATATGTACTCTGTGTCTCCATTTTCAATAGTCACTAATGAATAAAATCAGGTCTTATATAGATCCTTTTCAAAGGGGTATTTTAATTGTCTGTGAGGCGATACCTGAGGACAAGCTAAGTCCAAAACTATAGAATATGAATAGAATGCCATTGAGTGGGGATGTTTCACTTGTTCCATCGGTGTAAAATCTACTATTTCTTCAATAGGAGCGACCATATCATCAGCCAAAGACTCTACCTTGATTGCTACTGGGAATTCCGTTTGCTGTTTGTTTGATACCTCCTGGTCAATTTCCTCCGTGATGGCTTGCCTTATTCGAACAATTTGTCCCACTTTTATATTTATATAAATCCTAAAAGGGGATCTGTCGATGACTTAAGCAAGTCCGCCGTCAACAACTACGTACATCATTGAAATGTAGTATATATAGTATATATATATTTATATATATATATATATATATATATATATATATATATAATATATATATATATATATATATATATATATATATATATATATATATATATATATATTTTCTTTTGACAGCGCTGAATTAGGAAATGATTTCGTTAACCGCAGACAAAATCTAATTGAGCCAATTTTTTTCTCCACACTGTAAACAAACCTTTAACTCCGTGGGCGAAATGATGATGGGTTGTATACCAATTTTGTAAGGGGAAGGAAAATGCCATTATACCCAAACACTCCATAAAATGATGATTTTCATGGTTTGCATTGCCTACATGCAATACATCTAGAGTATTTAGCAAATTACGAGCGAATGAAGAGTTTGAAAATTTAAAGATTTCAGCAATGCTACGTGTGCAGAAACATGGTGGGTCATGGTGGACATTTTTCCGCAGTAAAAAAAGTTTTCCCATACAGAGGCTTTTGAAACATCGTTCTTCTATGCGTTTTTACTAAAGCAATTAGTATACGATTTCCATTTTGTCAACATATGGCAAAGCAAATTTTTCACACCTCTCTAGTGGCCGTTTACAAATTACGTGGCGCATTTTTGGCCATTTTTGACACCCCCTTCTTTAAACATACTATCAAGTTTGTGAAGGCAACGATTGTTTTGGCTGTTTTCCTTGTTGTCTGGTTTATGTTGTCCCTTCTACAGCGTTCCCTATCAACTATTCTCTCTTTTTATCAACCTGTCGTCCTTCCTTTTTGCTCTCACCCCACGACAATCTTCTCACCCCTTCCTCCAGTCATTGGCGTCAATCTGACGTTAATTGAGGGGACCATATTCATATCTGCTGTGCCTGGTTAATTTCTTTTGAACACAACTCACTTTCAATAAAAATCATCCTGGCGTAACAGAATATATGAATATAGGTCCTCCCTAATTAACATTAGATTGACAGCGATGCCCAGTCCCTCTGTTCAGTCCCTTTTAGCGGGATTCGAAACATCGATTTACCACTTAGAAGACAGTCGTCTTCGCCTCTAGACCACAAGTTCTTGTACTGGATAGCCATGGTTATTTAGTTTACTTTACCCTTTTACGAAGTTCATAATAAAAAATGGTTTTGGCAGGATTGGAAACATCGATTTACCACTTAAAAGACAGCCTGCTGAAGACATGCTGAACGGCCATGGATATTTAATTTACTTTATTCTTTTCACAAAGTTCATAATGAAAAATGCAATGGCAGTATTCGAACCATCGATATAATATCTGGGAGACGATTGTCTTCGCCACTAGGATGCAAAATTTTGTGATGAATGCTTATGGTTATTTAATTTTCTTTATCCTTTTCACGAGGTTCATTATGAAAAACGGTTATGCTAGGATTCGAACCATCGATTTAAAACTATGGAGACCTTCGTATTTGCCACTAGCTGCAAGGTCTTGTGCTGGATGACCATCGTTATTTAGTTTACTTTATCCTTTCACGAAGTTCATAATAAAAAATAGTTTTGGAAGATTCGAAACATCGATTTACCACTTGAGAGACAGTTGTCTTAGCCATTAGACTGCAAGGGCTTGTGCTAGGCGGCGATGGTTACTTAATTTGTTTAATTCTTTTCACGAAGTTCATAATAAAAAAGTTCATTGCAGGATTCGAACCATCGATTTACTACTTGGGAGACGATTGTCTTCGCCGCTAGACTGCATGATCTTGCGCTGAACGGTTATGGTTATTTTAATTTATTTATCCTTTTCACAAAGTTCATAATGAAAGACGGTTACGGTAGGTTTCGAACCATCGATTTAACACTTGGGAGACCATCGTCTTCTCCACTAGACCGCAAGGTTTTGTGCTGGATGACCATGGTTATTTAGTTTACTTTATCCTTCCACGAAGTTCATAATAAAAAAAGTTTTAGCAAGATTCGAAACATCGATTTACCACTTAAGAGACAGTTGTCTTAGCCATTAGACTGCAAGGTCTTGCGCTGAGCGGCGATGGTTATTTAATTTACTTTATTATTTTCAACAAGTTCATAATAAAAAAGGTCATAGCAGGATTCGAACCTTCGATTTACTACTTGGGAGACGATTGTTTTCGCCACTAGACTGCAAGATCTTGCGTTAAACGGTTATGGCTATTTAATTTACTTATTCTTTTCACGAAGTTCATAATGAAAACGGTTACGGTAGGATTCGAACCATCGATTTAACACTTGGAGACCATCGTCTTCGCCACTAGACCGCAAGGTCTTTTGCTGGATGTCCATTGTTATTTAGTTTACTTTATCCTTTCACGAAGTTCATAAAGAAAAGGTCATAGCAGGATTCGAACCATCCATTTAAGACTTGGAAGACAATTGTCTTTGCCAATAGTCTGCAAGGTCTTGTGCTGAACGGCTATGGTTATTTAGTTTACTTTATTCTTTTCACGAAGTTCAAAATGAAAAAGGTCATTCCAGGATTTGAACCATCGCTTTACCACTTGGGACACAATTGACTTTGCCACTTGTCTGCAAGGTTTTGCGCTGAACAGCTATGGTTATTTAGTTTAATTTATTCTTTTCATGAAGTTCATAATGAAAAAGGTCATGGCAAGATTCGAACCATCGATTTACTATTTAGGAGATGATTGTCTTCGCCACTAGACTGCAAGAACTTGTGCTGAACGGTTATGGTTATTTAATTTATTTATCGTTTTCACGACGTTCATAATGAAAAACGGTTATGGTAGGATTCGAAAAATCGATTTAACATTTGGGAGACCATCGTCTTCGCCACTAGACCGCAAGGTCTCGTGCTGGATGACCTTGATTATTTAGTTTGCTTTACCCTTTTCACGAAGTTCATAAAAAAATGGTTTTGGCAGGATTCGAAACATCGATTTAACACTTGGAAGAAAATTGTCTTAGCCACTAGCCCAAAAGTTTTTCGGGGGAATGGCTATATTCATTTGAACTACTTTATCGTTTTCACAAAGTTCATAATGAAAAAAATTTATGGTAGGATTTGAACAATCGATTTAACACTTAGGAGACCTTCGTCTTCACCAGTAGAGCACAAGGTCTTGTGCTGGATGACCATGGTTATTTACTTTATTTTATCCTTTCACGAAGTTCGTAATAAAAAATGGTTTTTGACACGATTCGAAACATAGATTTAACACTCGTGTTAGCCACTAGACCACAAGTTCTTCGGGGAATGGCTACGTTTATTTGATCTACTTTATCGTTTTCACGAAGTTTATAATGAAACGGTTATGGTAGGATTCGAACCATCGATTTACTACTTCGGAGACGATTGTCTTCGCCACTAGACTGCAAGATCTTGTGCTGAACGGTTATGGTTATTTAATTTATTTATCCTTTTTCACGAAGTTCATAATGAAAAACGGTTATGGTAGGATTCGAACCATCGATTTAACACTTGGAAGAGCATCGTATTCGCCACTAGAGCACAAGGTCTTGAGCTGGATGGCATTGGTTATTTAGTTTACTTTATTCTTTCACGAAGTTCATAATGAAAAGGTCACAGCAGGTTTCGAACCATCGATTTACCACTTGGGAGACAATTGTCTTAGCCACTAGACTACAAGATCTTGTGGAGAATGGCCATGGTTACTTAATTTACAGTATTTCTTTTCACGAAATTTATAATGAAAAACGGTTATGGTAGGATTCGAACCATCGATTTACCACTTTGGGACCATTGTCTTTGCCAATTGAGTACAAGATATTGTGCTGAACGGCCACGTTCATTTATTTTACTTTATCCTTTTCACGAATTTATAATGAAACACGGTTATGGTAGGAGTCGAACAATCGATTTAACACTGGGGAGATCATTTAAGTTTGACAACCTTCAATCCAGCTGTTTTTGAAGCATTGTAATAAAATTTTTTGTGTTCCTTCACAGGCAGCTAGTGATCTACAATAAAAATAACCAATGATTCAATATTTTGTCCACCACAACCCAAGGTGTGTGTACATATTTTTACTAGTAAACAACTCTAACATGACTTTCCCTGGACAAGTAAAGTTGTCGGGTTTAAATAGAAATAAACACACTTACAATGATTTCCCAACTTCTTCTTTTCGTTCCCGTTTTCTTCTATTTGATTCGTTAAACAAGTTTTTAAAGAAATTATCTAAAGCTGATAACGTGATGTTATCATTGAATCACCACCTTTTCGTGTATGGAAATGAATATTGTGTTTCCATATTGCTTAATTCACGATCAATATGGCGGGTGGTCGGTAGCTCTATATATTTTTTTATGATATTTATTTTATCTAACGAGTTTCGTACATCTCGACCAATTAATATGGCATTTAAGAACATTAATTGCATGGATTTGGACGGATTGGCTGCGGATGGCATAACCTTGAGTATTTGTAGAGATATTGCTTTTCGATGTCGGGTCAACATACAACGAGTTGGTTTTGAATCAAAATACAAAGTCTCATTTGCGATTGCTAAAGAACCGAAACATGGATTTGTTAGTCTAGTCCTATGTGCGAAGCCTTTTAAGCAGGATCTAACAATGTGTGTGGATGTTTCGTCTAATCCTGGTCCTCAATCTTTTGATAATAATCAGGCGGATAAGATGTATCAACATCGAAAGCAGTCACGTTTGATGAACACGTTTCGACCCGCTAATAATCCTGAGGAGCTTAGTTCAATGCTTGGGCAGTTGAATCTACAGAAAGGTTGGTTGTTCCATATGACCTATAGGAATATTTTCTATAATACCTACTTGGCAAACACCTCCGCGACACTATACAATCACTATCATCATGCAAATCATCAGCCTGTAAACATATATGGCAGAAATGATATTAATTAAGAGAAACAATCTCATCAATATTCCTTTATCAAGCATTGCCAACACTCCTGATACAGCTGTTACTCAGCTTTGTTCTTTTGGTCTTCTCAACTGCCTGTCTATTCGAAACAAAGCCAATTTAGTCAAAGACTATGTGGTTGAGAATGAATTTGATATATTTGCGATAACAAAAACCTGGCTTCACCCTGACAAATTTGATCTTATATCTATTGGGAATTTCACCCCGAAGGGCTACTCTTTAAACATATCTCGAGACAACAAGGTAGATGGGAAGGCATTAGTATACTATACAACAACACTTAAAAGTCAATAATGCTGTCATTGCTGTGGCTATATTGCTAGCCTTGTTAATTCATTATTTTTGTCCTTTTAGATTAGAACAGAATTTTGCAACATTGCATGGGGAAAGACATGAGGGGATTCAATAAATAAATGAGAGACCAATGGTAACTGAGCAAATCTGATAATTAGGAAGTTTTAGATCAAAGAGGACATTATATTATAATAATGATTAGCCTAAATCTAGTTTTTCCATGAATACATACCATATTTTATGTGGTATTATCTGTAAAAGATACATGTATTCATATCATGCTAAATATATGTTTTTATGCCAGCCCATTGTTCTTTATGGATGACTCTGACATGGTATCAAAAGTCAAAAACTGTTCATAACCTGGACTATTGGCAGCCGGATGACTTAAAGAGATAAGCTCTGTTGAACATTTTGATTGCATAAAAAAACGGTAGTAATGTAATTTTATATATTGTAACATTATTATTGCTTCAACATGTTTGCTTGTAACTTATCCATGCTATGAAAATTGTCATCCATACCTATAAATTTTGCTATATGGTACAACTTATTTGTATACTTGCTAAAATTTGTTGTAATCACCTATATAGGTATTTATATGCATATGTTTCTTTTGACTCTTTAGTGTGACGGCATGCTTAACTTAATAGTACATTTTTTAAATGTTTGTAAATAATACCTATAGATAACGAAATGTAGTGAAATCATGTAAGCCAACATTTTTTGTCGTGTTTGTTTTGTAATACAGATATGAAACTGAAGCCAAATCGAGTCACACGTTTTTTTGCCCAATGTGCGCATGACGTAACTTGCTTGGCAAGTGTCATGTTGAAATTTAATAAGTAAATCGATAGAAAATCGAATTATTGACAAACAAATGCTGATTTAAACAAAACCTTTAAGGCGATGTCTATTTTTTGTTATTTTAACCTACACATCAGTTTTTACATCGTCTTATTTAACACCCGAAGTTTGTGTGGTTTAGTTTTTGCACTTTTGGCGCTAGCATTGGAGCGACTAAATAGCATAAGCTATATAATCATACGAAGTATACAAAATGCGACTTGAAAATATTTATTTCTACATATGCTGTGACAGGAAAATCTATGTACAAGAATGTATAAAATGTCTAGGGTACTTAACGTCCTTCAAAAGTTTTTGTCCTAAGGCTTGCCGACCAGAGCAGTTTCCATTTGCCACACCAGCAATGTACTCCATGTTTAGTGGATAAAATAATGTTGAGTGCTCTTCGATAGGATAACATTTGCCCTCCACCGCAATCATCAAAGTTTGAACGTCTGAAATGTCTTCTGAATCATTATCCTGATCTATGGAATCAACAACCTTTAATAAGAAACCAATGTTTTTTATAAGGACTTTAAAAGTATTTAAAAAACAAAGTCAGCCACAAAGGTTCTTACACTTACCGAACAAATCTTAAAAAGGAGAGACTGAGATTCTCCTACATTCTTCTTCAATAATTCCTTCAAAATCGAAGCAACTGTGCTCTGGATGTCTGTTAAAAAATTGTTTATCAAGATAGATTAAGTTAGATTATAAATAGGCATATTTCATGTAGCAATAGCCTGTATTGCTATAATACTATAATTTTGCCATTGGTTTGGACAAATTATTATTAATTGCATGACTTACCTGATTTCCCAGTAATTGCTCTCTCCACTCTGTTTATAAGAACAAATGTAGTTTCTTGTTACATTTCTTGGCATAGTCCAAAATATTTTTGTCAATCAATGGATTGAAATTTGCCAACAATATCATGGATTAACTTGTGGTTTACTCTTTAAAATTCTGCTTTTACCTGAAAAAGAATTAATAGAGTTTGCTAGATACATTGTGAAAGAAAATTCCTCTACTGGTAATTTAGAACCCTTACTCTGTCAATTAACTAAAATATCAATGAGAATTTTATACAAAATATTGCAGGTAACTAAAAAGTAGCGAAGTAGCACACATGGGTATTATGTCGAACAAAGAAATTTGGCAGTCACTTATCAACTTGGATAGTTTGTAAACAAGAATTATAGTACCTTATATCAATATTAAAGCTGTAAACTAAAAGCAAACTTACCTCTGTAACAAGCTAAAGTGCAGGATTTTTTCTTAAATTGTTTCTACCCCAGGCATTCTTATGCTCCATGAACCCTGTATCAGAAAAAATAGAATTATTGATATGTTTAACAAGTCAGATCCATTTCTTAAAGGTATCATAGAGGTGGTAAACATAAATAATCGTAAAGATTATGTACATCAACAAGGTTATCACTTACTCTTCCACCACAATTGAGTCAGCAAGGAAGGGATATTTCCAAATTATCATAGGTGAAATATCTTGTTTTTCTTCCATGGTTTGATGAATTAATTGTATACGCCTGATTGTTGACAGTAAATATCTTTCATTCCCTTGTGAACCAATGTTACGTAAATGCATCCACTGACCGAAATATAATAATGAGTAAGAGTCAGAGTGGACGCATAATCGACATATTTGGGGATATAGTGTCGCGGCAACCAACCGTACAACAAAAGAAAGGCAAAATTTTAATTTGAAATTTCAAACATCGTCTCGCTTTGCCTTTTTTGGATTTATTAACAATCGTTTTTAGTTTTTTACGAATTTTAAGACAGTGTAAACCGAAAAGAGAGTAAATAATATACTTTATTAGAGATTTTTAGAAAATTTCGTATTTATTGCAATAGAACCGTAAAACCATAGAACCGTAGAACAATGGAACCGTAGAATCCTGGAACTGTAGAACCCTGGAACTGTAGAACCATAGAACCATGGAACCATATAACCGTAGAACCGTAGAACCGTAGAACCGTAGAACCGTAGAACAGAAAAACCCGTAGAACCATAGAACCATAGAACCGTAGAACCATCAAACAATAAAACCATAAATCCGTAGAACCGTAGAGCAATTTAATGGTAGCATTATATTATTAGTGCCGTATAATTATGCATTACATATTTATTTAATTATTACAATATATTTCGTGACTCGTAACACGGCCTTATAACCCTCATTAGTGATCTGCCACATAATATTTCATCAGTCCTTTCATCACGCGCCCGACGTCAAAGTTCACGAATCGGGTATGCGCCAAAGATCATGGCGGAATTGCAATCGAATGTTTTCGATTTTGTGTAAGTGTAATAGTTCTGGATACTTTTGTACTTTCACACTCAAGTACTGCTCTGGTATATTAAAATACCAGGTAATAGTAATATTTTTGTTATTACAAATTACAAGTTTTCTAACCGAGTATGTGACTTTAATACCTGAGTGTCAATGTTTGTCAAAGTCATTTTGATGTAAATTTTGATTAAGATGTCTTTTGCAACATGGGCTTATCTGACATGATATGTATCCTGACTTCCTGTCTTCCACCATATTGATACAATATAATTGCTGCATGATCCTGGGGTTTCAAATTGGAATTTGCTTGCAAATGCCTAACATATATAATAGCTCTTTGTTATGATAAACAACTATTAGAAAGTTTTGGCAAAATGTCAAGAATTCAGACCAACTCCAAAATAGAGGTTCTTTTGCTGATTTTCCTAACAAATGATGTTGAAATCATTCCTATGTCCTTTTAGGATTTTATTATCATTTCCATAATTTCATGCAAATTATTGTATGTAGGATTTCCACACCTGACAACTATCATTCTGTCTTTCTATGTATTTTGGCAACTGGAATATAACTGCAGCCATAAAGTTCTCAATCTAGTTTTGTCATTGCACATGTGAATGGTTGGTAACCACATGGAGTAAGTTATTAACTGACAAATTTTCAAAAATATTTTATGGGCTTTCAAAGATTTTCTAAACATCTTGCCAAGCTTGAAGGCACCAACAGAAGTTATCATTGGTGGGAGAAAAGGTCAGTTGTCAATCTTGAGATAAAATGAAACTGACAACTGCTGGTAATTTGTAAAAAAACTGTTTTTGTTTTATAGACAAAGCAGGCAAAAGAATATTACATTTTCTACTGAGCGCAGAGAAGACCTTATCACAGAGGCTTTAGTAAGGAAGTGTAATTTTTATTATTTCGTACCTTTGTTTTACTGTATTGTACAATCTGTCAATTAACCACTGATTATTATATTTTAAAAGTTCTACAAAGACTTTGCTGGTCATAAAAGTGGAAGTGATATGGTATGTTCGGGTTAATTATACCTCATTCCCTAAAATGAAACTATTCGCAATAAATTCAAAATCGTAATTCATCATGGTATCAATGCCCCCCCTCCCCTCTGTCTTCAAAAAGTTAGGTCCATATTCCTTTTCTAATTTAATAAGTGGGTTCTTATTAAAGTGATAAGCTAACTGAAGCTAACGTTTCGAAACTATTTCAACATCAACATATGCCATATTTTTGTGTAGAAGTTTAGTGGTTATAAATTACATTGGAGTGAACGAAAGGTTGCACTCACGTTAGAGGTACTTTTATTGTTTTCAAGTTTCTTGATAACTTACCTGTGTGTTTATATACATATATATATTCCTTGTTATTAGCCATTTTTGAAGCAATTTTGTTCAATTTAGGTGTCACCAGGCTCACTGGATCAGATTGATTAAAGAGATAATAAAAATTGGCTTCTTACAACTATAAAGATATAGAACTGATTGCACTGGTATGATACTTGATATTGCCAGACATTTGAATATTTGTGATTTGCAATAATTTAACTTAGGCTTTAATTCCATTTCTATCTTAGGTCTCAGATAATCTTAAGGGATTTGTTGTTGTCTGTGGTGGTTATTAGCAGAATGGTATGTACCAGATGCTGCTAGTATCAGCCATATAATAACAAAAGGATAAGATACCGGTTATTTCTGCAAATTGAAGTTTTACATTTTGTGCACAATTTTGTTTTTGTCTTCCAGCATCTTTTCACATCAAACAGGAGAGAGGAATTGCTGAAAAAGATGATGGAATCTTTTTTCAATAACGTTGACATTACGATAAAGTATGTGAACATTTTAAGTAAACAAATTTTAGGTAAATGACAAAATGACTTACATTCAGGTTACTTTATTTGTTTACGTTTTTACCGTTTTTGACAAAATTCTTTCCAGGTCTGTAATTTACTTTGAGCTGTATTTGTTATTTCTTTTGCCTCGGTTTTAGGCAGAAGAAAAGTTCCATCAAAGTGGAGTCGTTTTTTAAAACAAATTTGGAAAATACAGTTGAATGATATATTATTAAGACAGTATTTGGTTTGTCCTGTGTAAAGAATGTGAGATATGACAGTAAATGACAAATTTTTCGTTTCAGTGATGACGAACATATCACATCAATGTCAGAATTCAGCGTCTATAAAGAAACTCCTCGGAGTAAAGTGAGTTATGTTGTTAATAAAATTCTTCTAAGAGTCTATCCTTTTTCTCATTTTAAAATCGTTTTGACACTCTCAAATTTAGGATCCTGTTCAAAGAAAGCTGTGTTTCTTAGAAACGTACAATATCGTCTCCTTTCATCCCCTTAGCTCATTAAGTCATGCGACATTCCATGTCAGTTCCAGTAATTGTTCATCTCTGACCTTGAAAGAAAACACTCCAAACACTTCTAACACTCCATGTCTTCTGACCTGGATTAAATTTTACTGCTTTTATCGATTTTTGTCTTTCACGTTTCTATTTTGAACGTGTCCAATTGCAAAAAAGTATCCAGCCGAGTTAAAATAGTTTTATTTTTGCAGTTACTTTCCAGAATATACCGTATACATACCGAATAGTATATCATAGTTTTCAAACTTCTTTTGCTGTCAGATATTTTCAATTATTCGCTATCGAAACCATCCTCAGTTGTTGGGGCGGAATACACAAGCGGTCGGCTGAGAAATTACTCGTCTCCTGACAGGTAGTGTAAGAAAGCAAATTTTGTATGAAGCTATAAAAAATATTTCTTGTTTTGAATGTTTGTATTTCACTCAATCTAGGGATACATTATTAACTGGTTTGCTAGATGGTGTTAGAGCCAGTTGAAACAGAGATGTTTGTGTAAAAACGACCCCAACGAAGAGAAGTACTGTACGCTTATTCATAGATGATTGAGTGAAAATTATGGTCAAAATTTTCCTGATGAAAATCTCGTACTGCTATGATTACCGTAAATACGATCCCTCATTTCATTCTCCTGCTGACGTATGTGATCTCATATAACACACCAACAATTACACTTCTCGTCAAGTATCAGCCAATAGCATTATTCCTATTAGCCAGTTCAATACATCACATACAGCAAAAAGAGAATTGTTTTTTTAAGATGATACATTTTTCAAGGTTATCGTTGGGGTCCATTGTATAATGTTGTTGACGAAGAAGTAGAAAGCAGTAATTTAAATTCCTCACTGCGTCTCCAGGTGAAATATTTCTCTTTTTATTTCACTTTAAATTTTTGAAATATCTCCAATAGCTTATATTTTCTTATGACTGGTTCCTTGCAGGAAATTTGACCGAAGCTATGTACAGAGTTAACTGCAATATTTCCTACTGCGGTCTACTTCATGCAGTCACCCAAGACGTAAGTTGACAACTTCTTATCTTGTACTTTTCTGCGGACAAAATCCTGTGTAGAGAATATTATTGCCTTTTTATTGAGTTTTAATGTTCTGTGAAAATCTGGATTAAGGCTGTTTTCCACTCACGTGTTTTTCATACGCACGTACACGCACGTAAAAATCTAAATCCTTATACATGTTACCTTTGAAAAAACTAAGTGAATAAATCGACCTAGATGCATGTTAATTAATAAATATTTAAAAGCATTTAAAATTCTCCGTATGTGTACATGCGTATAAAAAACGCGTAAGTAGAAAGCAGCCTTTAGTGTAAACTAAACGATTGCTAGGCTGCATAGTTACGTTAAATGAAAACATTTGCCCATTTCAGCTGCTAATTGAAAACATTTAGCAGGGTTTAAAACGTCTGCAAACAACACGGTACATTTAAACTGGTTTATCCAGTATAGCGAAAGGCAAAGAGTATAGCTTTAATAAAAATACCCTATCCTGCTACTGTTCTGTGCACAAATGTACACAAAACCCTAATAGTACTCCTTAAAAACCGCCGTAACTCCAGCCTAGACCCAGGCCTCTCATTGTGCGTGTTTTATATTTCCGTCACGTCACCGAATGAAATGCCGCGAGAGGCCTAACACAAAATATTTTCTAATCTTAACGGCCCGTTTAATGTTGTGAACTTGAAATTAGAATTGTTTTTAAAGTAAATGCTTGAAATTTACAACAGTAACCGTTATAAAGGAAGCGAGAAAAATATGAATTGGTGGATTGAAGTTTATTATAATCATAAACATGTACGTACGGACTCGAGTTTACTTGATAGTCGATAGCGTTGACGGCGAGCGACATTGAAACGTTTGTATGAATATTTCGACTCCTGGCAGTATAATTAATATCGCGTAGCTTATTTCAAGAAAATGTTTGACTAACGACGTCGAACAAGGCCAGTTAACTGCGTCGTAGATCGTAAACTGACCTCAATACAGAAAGTGGGGACAAAAAGTCCCCACTTTAGCCAAAATACAAAACATTTTGTTCTAGGCCTCTCAGTTCCCGCCTCGCTGCGTATAAGGAACGTTAAGAAGCCTAGGGACTAGGCTGCGGTACTCTGGTTGCTGAGTTGACTGGGTCCGAATCCATGAAATGGTAGTTTTGAAATTTTCCCGCCAGAAGTACGGCTGGAATATTAAGTCTTTTAAACTCCAATATATATTTCAAACGATTTTAAATATTTTGTAGGGACTTTTCTCGGAGAATAAAGAAAGACTTATCATTAATGCCATCACAATGCTCATTGCTCACGAAGGTATTGTATATCTTTGCCAATAAATTTATTTAGTGTTCAACCCTAAAGTATACACATTCTGAACTGCTATTACCTTCACAGGTGTTCTATATATACATAAAATAGTTAAAAAGTTTCGTCTATTTGCAGGAGACCAAAACAAAATATGAGATAAAGATCTCGAAGCACTGTTTAACGATTTGAGAAGTTGGGTTCGATCCAAAGCAGTTTTCGCGCTTTCACAACGCTCACTAGGTGACAAACGTTTATCTTTAACCACAACACACGCTGTTTACTCAACCAGTTCACTTGCGTGAGAAGGTTGGTGTGAAAACTGTGAAAGCTTTGAAGAGGAATAATGAAGCCGTGACTCACGCCGCTGTCGACATGTTGTGTGTGCTCTATTGCAGGTAAAGACAGGGCTTTCCTTTAAGCGGCCAAAATGGTCAGACCGGACATATTTAAATTTAAAATAGAGTATTTCGTTAAGAATATAGCGGCGAAATTTCCGAGCTAAATAGATGGAAGAAACGAAATACGTAAACTCAGCCAACTTTGAAATTTGCATGTTAACAAGATCCAATTTTATCGAAACTAATTCTGTTGTTTTATGCAATACCAATACCGTTGTTTTGTATAACCAACGCACAATAACTTTGAAATTTGACAAGAACAGATAAACAAAAGCTCTTTGTTCTCCTCTGAAAAATTTCTAAACAGTTGGTTAGGAATTCTCACAATAAACGTGGTAAGATGTGCGGTGTTGGTTGCCTATAATCTACACTGAACCCTTGCACTTTATTTTTCCATCCCTCTTGTATGTATATAGCCTTGTTTTGGAAGAGAAATTCCCCTGCAAAACCCAGCTTGTGATTCGTAGCAACTGTCTTTCTAATTTTGACTACCATTCTAACTAAAAACAAGAAATAGATTAACCATGAAAACTTTTCTTCTAGAATCGTTCTACTGGAGTTTTATTTATAAGTGGATTGCTTGATTTTCTGACGTTTGCTCTTTGACTGAGGTTGAGAGTTGATTAAATAGCCTTTCTCTCTTTACCTTTTTTGGTGAATTTTACCACGTCCACTAGCTTGACCCATGCATGGGAGCAACTCATGAAGTCTGTTATTTGTTTGTCTAGAAATGGGTCATTGCATTTATCGATTGCTTCAGGTAGGTTTACGATAAAACTGCAAAAAATAGTACCAATTTTACCATTTCTTAGCTTACGTATGTTTTACTATTGCACCGCTAATTGTTCTTACCAATCTTGGTTTTGAATTCGTTCCTCAACAATTTCAGCATCCGTCGACAACAATTGTGAAAGGTGCTAACATGGTTCTAAAGGCGATAATCGAGGTACGTTTTATTCATCCATTCCTCCATTGAGAATTTTCTGCTTTTGAAAAACGTCATTTATAACGTTCTGCATTTTTTTAGCAGTGTTGAATGTACATATTAGTTCAGTTGATATTTAAGAGGTTTAAAAACGGTCTTAATTTTGAGAGGTATTATACACATTTCAAATTCATGCCAGGAACAGTTGATGGAAGAATGAGACTAGTATAGATCCTCTGGCAGGAAGATCTGTCCCAAAACATCACACGAGTCAGAACACGAGTGAACACGAATGAACACGGATGAACACGAGTCAGAACACGACTCCAGAAATATGAACACGAGTCAAAAAATCATGAACACGAGTCAAAAATTAATGAACACGAGCGAACACGAGTCCAAAAATCATGAATACGAGTGAACAGGAGTAAAAAAATCATGAACACGAGCGAAAACGAGTCAAAAAGACCCCAAAAATTATGAAAACGAGTAAAAAAACACAAACACGAGTAATTTTTTTAAATATTTGAACTCATTTAAACAAAAACACAACAAGACCGTACAGAGGCATCTTTTAGTTACAGTCTTTATTATAGTAAAGTATTAACTCGGACTTATTTAAGATTCAGGCTGGTTAGTGGTTACTACAATCTCGGACAAAATAGTTTACTAACGTGAAGTTATGTTAAGCGGGAAATTTAATATGACTTAAACTCAACTTCGCAGCTAGAGGGAACAAGGATTAGGTACATATAAAAAGAAAAGAATGCGCATACGACTTTGTCGAAGATTGTAGTATAATCATCAGTGACCGGTTTTTAGTGTTCAAAGCAGGTTAGCCTAGCCTTAGGTGAACCTCCGCCGCAGGGCACTTTTCATTGCAGTGCTTTCCCCCAACTGTGCCCCCAGAAAAGCCTACGAAAGACCCTGGGCACGAGGTTGGCCTTAGGTAACAAAATTGTTCAAATGAAAGCTCCCAAGATTGGTGATGCTAAACGAGTAAATTTATAACTAAAACAATGATTGATATCGTATCTAAGTTAATCTTATACCAAACACTACAGTTTTTTGTTTAAGGCGTAATCAATTAGCCATTTCCCAATCGAGCAGGGTACTGGGTCGAGTCGCGACCCGCTAAGTATATATGGACTGTTTGGAGGGACAGGAAATATTAGTCTGAAATCATTTGTCCTTCCAAACAGTCCATAGATACTTTGTGGTTCGCGACTAGACCCAGTACCCTGCTCAATTGGGAAATGGCTCAAACCATAATCATGTCAACGTAATAACTGAATGTTGTAAACCCCCCCACCTTTTCAGACTTTACTTTTCGCAATACTGAGGAGTATTACAATGTCCATTTAACTTGACTACTTAGCTATTTTGAAGGAAGTTAACATTAAGATTTAAATCTGTCGATATACCTAACGATCAGGTTATTAGGTGATATTCGGTACCCTGAAGTGAACCCCTGATTACAGCCAAAGCATTTTGTGACGGAATTTGGCAGAAGTACTAATTCTTACCGGTATGGGGACATGCTGGACTTCCAGGAATCAAAATGTGATTGCTAGCATTGCTTTGCTGCTGTAAATTAAAACTACTTGTTGGCGACAATGTGGTTGCGGAATGACGATGCTAAGCTGGCTGAAAATGGCGGAGTGTGCATCAGTGAGGACACGTTGGTTTGCGGGCTGAAATAAACATTCCGTTGACAAGAATGGAGGGTAAATGCGGGTGGAATTGTCCTCAGCAAGCGTGTTCGTGGGCAATGATTGTTGCACATTGGGTTGTTTTACTGGTCCAGTGGGAGAGGACTCATCACTTGTGGCCGGTCTTTATGTGAAAGTTTTTGGGTCTCGCTCTTTTTGTGACCTTTCAGCGAAGAGCTTAAGTCAGATTGGACAGCTGCTGTTAAGTTGACGGCTTTTTTACCGGCGCTCTTCTTTCGCTTGCCAAGTTTTTTTCATAGTTCACAAAGGTAATTGCAGAGAACTCCGACCTCATCTGCGACGGCAATGGCATCACAGCACATTCCTAATGCCTTATAGACCTTGCATGTACACTGAAAGAGGTCTCTGTTCTTATGGAATGGCTTAATTAACAATCAATGGTACGGATCCATTGTGGCTTTTAACTGTGCGTAAACGATCATCGTCTGTAGCCGCTTTAGTGATGGAGTTGGGTTCGTTTAACAGTTCTTCGGCTTTATTAAAAGCATCTTGTAAGAGGTGAGGAGGCAAAACATCATTTAGAACCGAAGCTTCTTGAAGCGATACGGAAAGCGTTCGGTTGGAATGTAAGCTATGAATGCTGTGATGTGCACCTTTCGTCCGTCTGATGACATGCCTTTACAATCGGCATATGTTTTACGAAACATGTGGTAGGCTGGTGCTAGGACGTAAGGACCATAATCATATATGGCTTTGACAACATTGCTAAATAAACGGATACTGCGTGCTTTCAAGGCATCTAGGCACTCTGAAAGTGTCGGGTCTCGATGACTACGGCCCTCTGAATGCACGTGGGAGGATATTTCATCTTTTTGTAAGACGTTTTGCTACTCATTGGATTTTGGCCGTACGCTCCGTCAATGGAAGCTTGCTTTCGAACTTTTTTAATAATTTTGTCCCTCATTTGCTTCTCTTTATAAGTTTCAAAATAATCGACGAACTGACTCGCGGGACACTTGCTGGTGTGTTCCTTTTCTATTTGAAGCCATTTTGATTTCAGTTGCAATAGCTTACGGTTGTAAATAAAAGTACTTTCGCTTCAGTAAAGAGAATCTTCTTCTTTGCACGTGGCACACCCCGAAAATATCACTCACTATAATTTTTCTTTGGATTGAAGTAAAATTTAACGACTGCAATTTTTTATCTACATTTGCTTGGGCATGCTCTTTGCCCAAAAGGTGAATGGTCTTTCCACTCGTTTCTTTAAGAATGCCGCTAGAAAGTGCTTCGTCTTCATCTGTACCAAAAGCAAGGATTTTGGTAAGAGCCGGATTCCCTCTTTTCACTGCTTGCCAAAAATGTGCAAAATCTTGCGCTGATTGATTTCGATGAATCAGAAATGGGACCTAGAAACCAGGGATTCCTTAAACTCTCTCTTCCAATTACTGACATCTGCTTGTAGGTCGTTTGTGTCACGAGATGATTTGCAATGTTAAATGTAGTGTCAAAAGCCAAAGGCGTAGTAAGCCTGGGATTTGCTGATGTTGTGGAGAAGCGTTCTATATCTGTGAGACTGTTGCAAATATGCCACAAAACAAGCTTGCTTCTCGTGTCTTAACAGGAATTCTCTGACGAATGCTTTATTCTTGTCAAGCAAATCTGGGTCCATTTCATCAGCAGTGGATCTTTGCTCAAGGAGTTTAAGGATAACTTCCTGAGTTTGATCGATACTAGATCTGGTTTTTGTTTACCCATAGAAATAACGGTAATTATACAGCTGCTTGGTATCCCGAATAGTGGTTGACTGTAATGGAGAGTCAAGTAAATTCAGATCCTTCGATTTTTCGTCTTCAATAATCCTTGGGGCACGAACATCTGTATGAACCGTTTCTTTCACTTTTTTCTTGAGAGAGTGCTCTCTTGAAATGCCGTTTGACACATTTTCATCGTATTCTTATGCACTGCTCTCTTTCTCACTACAGCGTAGATATGCTCCTTGCCTACGATCTGCCGAACCCAATTTCAACCATCGCGGACGCTGCAGGTACCACCAACGATAATGCCATTGTCGTCTTTGTTAACCGAGACCTTTGAACTGATAAAAAGTTCGCCTCCGTCCGTAACTATAACTTCATAAAACCTAGTTTGCTCTTTTTTCTCATAGTCCCCAAGTGTTTCATCTGCTTCAATATCAAACGGATGCTTTACTTTTGCAAGTTTTCTGTCGACAACGAAGGATGAGGTTGTAGAAATGCTTGTTGGCTTGATTTCTCCCTTTCGTTCTGCATGAATATCCTTTTTTAAACAGATCTGGAATATTTTTTTAATGTCAGGATAATTCGAATAACTGTAAATTGGAAGTCTTTTATCATCCCTGTAATGGACAAGATTAGGCAAATCGATGTCAAATGAGTAAGACATATTATCATTTTCACTGTTCTCATTCACTGATTCGGGATCACTGGAAAATGTGATAATTTTCTTCGCTGTTTTCTGTTTTTATTGTTGGAAAAAAGATTTCATCGTCCTCCGTGAGATCCAAAGTTAAGTTCTCTCGCGCTTTTTTCTTCTTTTCGTCGTTTCCCGATAAATTAGTTTTTCTTTTGGACATCTAGAAAAACGGGTCATTTGTGTTATGTAAGTGCTCATGTTTCTGCTTTTTTCTACTCTTCTGCCTTAAAACAGTTACGCATGCAGTTAAATATTAATTTTGGATTGTCATCTTGATTACTGATGATTGACATTCTTGCATGGTAACCCTTACCATGACCAAATCAATTAGTCGAAAATGTTCTCATCCACAGCCTGAAAATACAGGGTGTATAAAAAAAAATGTCCCAAATGTAAAATTTCGGTTTTTCAGGATATTTTGCAGAACTTGGATATTTTTTGTGTTCCTAGAGATAGTTAAGACTTATCTGGTATACCTAGGTCAAGTTTGGTTTTTCATTAACAAAATTATGTTACCGGGGGGGGGTGGTTCCTTTCACTGATATTGAGAGAGCTTGCGCGCGAAAATGTGAAGCTGAAATTGAATATTATTTAGCTTTCTAAAAGTAGGAAAGCTTTTTAATAAACTGTCAAAGTTTCAGGAAAAATAATGCAAACTGGGAGCAACGCGCGACCCCTAAAAGTGACAATATTTCATTGCGCGCAGTGGATTAAATGCATGGTTGATTTTCGCGTGACCGATCTCATGCAAAGATGGGCAAATGAATAAATTAAAGCGAGAAACTGAACAAGAAGACGAAGCCAGTTAATAACAAGATTTTTATTCTGGATGTTAATTCTCAACATTTCAAACATTTCTTTTTAAGCAAACTGCGGCTCGTCTGAGCATAGTAAACACCGAACGGCGAACCACATTTGTCTGTCCTGCCTCAAATTATCCATTTCCTTCGAAATTCTTTCTTTCAAATCACCTACGCTACCACCGGCAAATCTAGGCGAATGGACAGACAAATAGTTCGTTGTTCAGTGTTTAGTATGCTCAGACAAGCCGCAGTTTGCTTAGAATGAAATGGTGGACTTGCTGAGGATTAACATCAGGAATAAATCGCTTTCTTTTTGTGTTCAGTTTCTCGCTTTAATTTATTCATTTGCCCACCTTGTATGAGATCGGTCACGCTAAAATCAAGGATGCATTTAACCCACTGCGCGCAATGAAATATTTGTCACCTTTAGGGGTCGCGCGTTGCTCCGAGTATGCATCATTTTTCCTGAAACTTTGACAGTTTATTAAAAAGCTTTCCTACTTTTAGACAGCTAAATAATATCTCAATTTCAGCTTCACAATTTCGCGCGCAAGCCCTCTCAATATCAGTGGAAAGGAACCACCATCCCGGTAACATAATTTTGTTAATAAAAAACCAAACTTGGCCTAGTTATACCAGATAACTATAATATACCAGTCTTAACTATCTCTAGGAACACAAAAATTTGCCAAATTCTGCAAAATATCCTGAAAAACGGAATTTTTACATTTGGGACATTTTTTTTGATACACCCTGTAGTATACAAACTCTATACATATATATATATATATTATATATATATATATATATTATATATATAATATTATATATATATATATATATATATATATATATAATATATATTATAAAAATATATATATAAAATAATATATTATATAGATAATTGCATTAATTAGAATTGCATATGTTGTATATTATGATAATTGACGCGACTTATAGCGGGGGGGGAGTCCCTACTAAGACCTCCTGAAACCATTTAGCTAAACAAAACGTAATTCCAATTAATCGCTTCTATATTGTATTCGTAATAGTCGTTACGTTTTGAAGTAAAATACTTAACTTTAGACGCAATTACGCTTATTGATTATAAGGTTCAATTGATATGTAGCTTATTATGTACAGCTGTAACGTTTATTAAAATGCCAGCTCCATTCAGTCTAGACCAGCGATATCGGATAATCTTGCTTTTTTTTCGGGGAAGGAAGATCTAGCCAAGAATTTCTAATACATGCGTTAATGCTCTTGCTAACTAAGTATTTGGAAATCGCCATTTTAGAATCCAGGAATCATACGAAATTATGGTGCAAGTCCGCGTGGTTCCATTGCGACGAAACAGTATATTGGAAGACAGGCCCAAAACTTTCAATCGCCGCAGCTATTTCAGTCAGAGGAATTGAAGCCATTAAGTTAACGGGAATG